>NW_010143602.1:343-633 GCF_000699245.1 Pterocles gutturalis | reverse complement strand
TGGGGGGTCACTGGGAGCTACTCTGGGTTTGGGTCCCCAAGAGCCCTCCTGCCACAGGGGACCCTAAAAACTGCCCTGGGTTGGGGGTCCCCAAGAGCCCCCCCCAGGATGGGGGTTCCTGAGAGCTGCTCTGGGGTGGGGGTCCCCAAAAATCAATGTGGGTGGGGGGTCACTGGGAGCTACTCTCGATTGGTGTCCCCAAGAGCCCTCCTGCCACGGGGGACCCCAAAAACTGCCTGGGATGGGGGTCCCCAAGATCCCCCCCCAGGATGGGGGTTCCTGAGAGCCGC
>NW_010143602.1:0-255 GCF_000699245.1 Pterocles gutturalis | reverse complement strand
CCCCACCCCAAGGGCCCTCCTGCCATGGGGGACCCCAAAAACTGCCCTGGGACGGGGGTCCCCGAGAGCACCCTGGGACAGGGACCCCCCGAACAGCCCCGGGGTGTGGGGCAGAGGACCCCCTGGAGCGAACTCACCACCGGCGCCTGCGGCCCCGCGTCCTGGAAGCGGCTGCTCTCCCTGTGGAAGTTGTAGTTGGCCCCGGAGGCCTTGGCCACCTTCTCCATGATGAGCTCGGGCTCCACGTCCTCCTCC
>NW_010143601.1:602-14282 GCF_000699245.1 Pterocles gutturalis | reverse complement strand
GTATTTGTGCTTGGCATTGCCTCAACCCATATGACCTTATTTTGAATGTGCCTTCACATAGATTCCAGGAGGATCTGCTCCATAATCTTTCCAGGCAGAGAGGTGAGGCTGACCAGCCTGTAGTTTCCTGGGTTTTCCTTATTTCCCTTTTTAAAAATGGGGGTTATGTTTCCCCTTTTCTAGTCAGTGGGAACTTTACCAGAGTGTCACGGCTTCTGAAATATGATAGATAGTGCCTTAGAAACTGCATCTCCCAGTTTCTTGGCAGATACAGGGGCAGTGTGATTGATTTTCCACCTGCTGTCCTAGTAAGGAAAAGTCAAGAATAGCGCTGAAATTATAAACATTTTATTTTACTAAGCATCATGAAAGATATTGTTTTATTCTATTCTAACAATATATATTTAAAATTGAAGTGATAAAAAGGAAGGAAAATCCATCAGCTGTCCTTTTTCTCCCCTTAAGAAATGTCTATAAGATACATACCCTATCCCTACTTGGTATTATATATCCAAAGATAACTTCTTAGCATTCTTAGCTATAGCTTTCCAGTGAGAACTAAGTTTAAAAGGTTAACTGCTATAACTCACAAGTCTTTTTCAGATCTGTTACCTCCTAGGATCAATAGGCTGATCTGTTAGACATGCACACCCAATATATTCTGGCAAGGGCTGCACCCTTTATTGAAAGCAATAGAAGATGCTTTTGTTTTAAACAGGACACAAAAGGAGAGACTGAACTGTTATATTAGAGACTGAACTACAGCAGATTTAATAGTTTAGACAGAATCATCAAAGGAAGGATGCAAAAAGAAACTTCTAGAGATAGGAAGCTACTTCTTCAAGGTCAGGTAAAAGACAAGTGCGCATGTGGGTGTCCCACATACAAAGACATCTTGCCTCCAAATGTTTTATAAAGCCACATCACTCCTCTGCTTCTATATAAATTATAATACAACATGGATATGTTTATTTGAAACACTGGTTTATGTACATGCAAATGAGTGAGAATTTTGGACTAAGTAAATACAAAGAATTCTATTTAGCTTATTTTTTCACTGATAACAAAATTAGTTTACCTTTTTTATGTGTTTTATCAATAGCAATAAACTTTAAAGCCTTAAAAACCCTGATAGAAAAGTTACCCATCCTTCTTTACAGCTGGCTTCTAATGCATTTCTGAAGAGTTTTTTAAGTGTTCATTTTAAAAGTTCTATAAAATTTATTGTCATGTTTATGATCACCTATCTCCACAAGACCTATGCAAGCAATTGTCTTTTTCCACTATAAATGTTTAGAAATCATCACAAATTTTTAAAAATAAAAAGTGTTTTTCTCTAAGGATAACAAAATTGGTCTATTTAGTGGTAAAAGGACTTTCTGTGGAAAGTAATCAACCATCAAAACAAAATACTACATTTCACTGTAGACCAGATTTAGACTCTAGACAGCCAAAGGGTAAAAATTCAATAGCTTTATTTAAAAGAGATTATTTCAGTGCAATAAAACTTATCTTTTCTAATGTGCTCCTGTTTACTTATCTCATAACTTTACTATGCTGCTGGTGTACCTTAATTCACTCTTCAATTAATGACCACTTTTTTATTTAGCATAGTTCAGGGGGCATCACTGAACACAGTATACACAAACAAACAGACAAACATACTGAAACTCGGGGGGGGGTGGATAGAAAGGACCCCAAACTCCTGTAATATGTTGTATTAGTGTGTGGAAACATAAACCATTAGAGAAGTAATTGTATAGAAACAAATCCTGTCTTGCAGAGTGTAAGTGACCTTTTCTGTTTTTCCATTCTTATTTTTGGATTTGTGAATTCTATTTTTTTAAACAGCTTCTGTCTTAATCCTTTCTAAATAATCTGGCAGATAATAATTTCTTGTCATGGTAGATATAGATAAAGCTTACTGAGCAAAATAAGACATAATTTAATTGGAAACTGCTTTCAAATATAGATAAAAATACAGCTGATGATCTTTAGCTTACTTCAGAAGATGGAGAAGCTATGGGGCTTACTGAGGACTGGATTATGTGGGATGAGGATCACTATGCACCGTGTTTTGGGTGTTACTGTATCTACTGGATGATTTTTGAAACAAAATAAAATCCTTTTCATATTTGTATGATAATTATTGATATTTCTATAATATCTGGAAAGGTTTTTTCAGCTTTTGATCAATCAGTGGGTTCATATGAACAAATTAAATTTTCCAAGTTTCACACAGAAAACTCAAAATTACTAAAGTCACAGGTAATGTGGAACAATAAAGCCAAGAAATGCTGTACCCCAAATCTGGCCTCAGCATTTGAAATAACCACAGGGTCAAAGCAAATGAGAAGAAAATATTTTTTCTACTGTAGCTTTGTGATTAGTAATGACTCTGCCTTCTCTAAAAATAAGCAACAGCTAGAGGACTTTATCTTACTGTTTTAACTCCAAAGATCTTTCTACTCCCGGATCCCCAATTGCTGATTCATGCCAAAACATTTAACATTAGCATGGTTATGGGAAAAGGTGTCACATTTTATCTGACATTCATTAAAATCTGCAGAATTAAAGCCTTGTTCACCTATTTAAAAAAAAAAAAAAAAAAAAAAAAGGAAAAAGAAAGTTCTTCTGTTCCTGGACATGAACAAAATCTAAGCATTAAATTTATAACAACTCTTCTATGATGAGTCTATTCCAGTAAGAGGCAATAGCTATGTAAACACTTCTATGACATTAATGGAAGTCAAAAGTAATAAATGAAACCTTTTTCTTTGTATTTGCTGCAGTGAACAAATTAGATATGTAGAAATTAAAGTTGGTTCTACTACCCCTATTTTCCTCTGTTCTACATACAATTTTCTGTCTCTTGGAATTAGTTGATGTATTTTGTATACAATTTGTGTTTTTAGATTTAGAGTTGCTATAAATTAGACAATAAAGACAAAAATGAAATCTACATCGTAAATTTTGTTGATGATGTAGATCATAGGGCTAAAAAATGTCACAGCAAAGCTACTCTAATTGAGGCACAGTAGCCTCCTGTTTTCTACAACAGAGTCAAAACTTACATGGCAAAATACTGCTGAGACAGATATGCTATCAGGACAATAACATAGCTATTAAGGATCTTAGGGCAGCATGGCTCTACCATATATATATATATACACATAAATATGTATATATTGCTCAGAAGTTTATTTTATTTATGATTGTCATTTCCTGCCTTTCACCTGAAAATCTCCGTGCCTTTAAATTAATATATTTTCACTATTGTGGCTGATGATGTTTAAAAAAGAGGTGATTCTTTGAATTTTTGCATTTATGTGACATTGTACTTTGACACATTCTATTGAGAATTTGGCAACGTACCATGCAAAATATTTGGACTAGTATTTATTAGAAGTTTGCTAGTGAATTCTGTGCAACTGCTTCAAAATAGGTTTAATTAAGATTAGGTGATGATCAGTATGGCTGATGCCAACCCCAAAGGAGTAAGGGGAAAAACTTGAAATTTTAGTTATTCAGGTTTTGAAGGGCAAAAAAACCCACAGTGAAATGATCAGAAAAATATGCAAAAGAACTCTTTCAAGGAAGCAACACTAATGTTGTTTCAGTTATTAAATTTTGATACAGCAGTGTGTTCTATTTGCTGTTTTTTTTTTCAGAGCAATATCACCAGATTTCTTCCATTTTTTTCTTCTTTTTGGAAAACATTAATTCAACAAACTGTATTTCAAACTTCTATAGAGGCAGACTCCTGTATTTCTTTATGTATACAGACACTTAAAAAGTCCATATGTATACCTCTAATGAAATCTGCTTTGAGCACTATCTAAAAGAGCAGGAAAATTCATTGCTTAATGTAACACTGTAATGGATGGCTGAATTAAAACTGCAAACATCTTGGGGATAATTTTGTTCCCTTTAGTACAGAGCTTACCTGACGGACACATCTTTGACACTGATGTGTCTCTCAAGCCTCAGATACAATGTGAGAGATGCTTTACTGATATCTCTGCACACACAAGGCCTCAAATTTGCATGGAAATCTTGATGGGCAGACATCCACACATATGAAATACCTCAATTAATTCCATCAGCCTCCATTAACATGTGGTGCATCTTGAAGGATCAGCACTTAGAAGTTTCAAGTACTTTTAAAAATATATTAATGTATTCTATATACAGCTCAGTGAAATTATTTCTCATATGTCTTGATGTCTTTGAAAATTAACCACCTTGTTTGGAGGTGACACTATTGTCCCTTAGGGTTAATGTTTCAAAGTTATTAGCTCAGTTCTTTGTGCTTGTATTGCTTTCTCAGGATTTGTACTTGCTGATCTATCAGTCACTTTATATGATGCTAAACAGTAGACATAGTGAAAAAACATCCGATAGAAACTGCTGTTTAGTTCTGACAAATATTAAAATTTAACACAATATCTGTATGAAGTTTGCTTAATCAAATGTCAGGGAGATCTTAAGTCTATCAGTAAAGACCTTAATTCACCCAGGGGCAAAATCAACATGGAAGGCAAAAATCCCAAACAAGAAAAGGGTCTTTAAGAGTTGTATTTGTAGTGCCATCTGCTTTAATTGTTCTCAACAGACTACTCAGCTGCCTGTGTTACTTATTAAAGAAGTAGTGAATACATGGAAATATGTCATGAGCATTAACAAAATCCTGATACAGTGATAACACAGCCTGATTGGCATACTTATACTCTACTAATTTAAACTTTATTTTCTTCTCTATGAGTGAAATAACAATTTTGTACATGTACAGCTAGTAATTAAAAAACTTAGTGTTTGTGCATTTTATAGGCAGACATATATAAAGGAGCATATGGTGATTTTTTTGGTAACTCTCAAGGGTTGTGAGTTATATTGGTCTTTAAAACAGCTTTGGTCTATAGCTTGAAGCACTGGTGAAAATTTCTTGTAGCATACAAGTATGCATTATGTGGAAGAGGCACTTTAAATGTTGGGAAATTACAGTTTGCCCTTGTATCTAACAATTTGCTCTGTTGTTCTGTTGTGAAGTGAATGGCACCATTCATATCATCAGGCTATTGCAATGTGTCCATCCTCAGAGCTGCAGCTTGAATGCAACAATCACAGTAACGGGGATAAAGGAGGGCAGTGGACAGAGGATCACAGAAAGGTGAGGTGAAAAGAAAGCAGTTTGGGAGCTTTCACCTTCACCTGTCTATAGGTGCTAGTTTCTTCTTTAGAAACAGTTTATTAGTGTGCTCTTGGGAAACAAAGAGAACACAAACATTTCAGTTTATTAATTATTTGTTTAAAACACATTTAAACAAAATATTTTTAAAAAATTAAAAAAAGTTAAAAAAACCCCAAAACAAATAAAAGAAGACAACTCCAAACCTACAGATGTCTGTGAATCAGAATAAATAATCATGATTAAAGGTCCGTGCTTGCATTAATTGTTTTGATTTCTAAAGGTCTCAGGACATCAGTCTCACACCTCTGTTTAATAAAGTGTTGAGCTCTGATAGTGATGCAGCTATTTGTCAGACATTCTTTGTTTGTATCTGATCAGTGTTATGGCTATTGCCACTTTTTTAAGCCTTCAGCTACCAAATCCGATTTTTTGTAAAGAGAAAAAAAAAGTAACCCTGCAGTTCCAGCATAATTAGCCAATTTAAAATAATAATAAAAAAATTAAAGTAAAACATTTCACTCAAAAAGCGTAACAAAAATGCAATTATGAATTACTCTTTTGATCCCTGTGCTATGAAGGAAACATGCACTGAACTTCAGTCATATGAGTGATTCCATTTATTTCAGTGGGATTACTCATCTCCTTAAAGTTAAATACATTTTAGTTTTTTTCCTTCATCAAGTTTATAAGTCAATGAATACCCAATAAGAATATTATATGTACTGTCTCTGGACAATCAGTTTGCGTACATCCCTCCATCCATCTACCTACCTCAGGACTTTCTATAGATTCCACTGAAACTGTCTATATACATTGTTCCTAAAATACTATGCTATGATCAGATCATATTAATTAGTCCCTACCACTGTACCACATCTCCCCATCATTTATTTTTCTTTTTTTTTCCACTTCAGGATCCCTTCATTCTGAAAGAAGCCTTAAATTAAATGTATTTGAAAACACATGCTTCAGAAGAGCAGCAGAGGACACTGAGCTGTAGAATAAGTTTGACTAAGGTGTAATGACAACTTTTAAGTCCCTGGGGACTTCTTTTTTCATTTTCTGACCTATGCTGTGTCTTTATAAATATAGATTTGAAACCCTACCACTTCCTATAGAATTACTCTGAAAGATTAAAGTCATCTGAACACTGACTCCACGATTTTATTTTTCAATTATTTAGCCCAGAAGAAAAGTACCTGAAGGAAAAAGATCTGTTCTAACAGCGCCTAATTTATCAAATTTCAGGAAAACTCAAATATGAAATTGCTTAGCTGCTTACTGTGAACCAGAGTTATTTCTTTAAACAGGTTAGATACTAGAGAAATTAAATGTTTGATATGCAATGTCAGTTTTTAAAAAGGTCACAGGTCTGATCTCTGTATTGTTACATTCAAAATCTTGTTAGGAGCAAAAAGAAACTCACCATATATACGGAGCTAGGAATTTATTGACAATCCAGTTAATGATTTAATAGCCTAGTAATAAAAATCATGTAATACAGATAAAAGCCTGATTAATAACAGAGTTAAACCTGTAAGCAATTCCTTTGCCCCTTCCTGGCATCTACCCCTTTCCCATGGTACTGTGCTGACAACCCAGATATCCCTGGGGGTCCTGAAGTTGACAGACTCAGTTCCTGACAGGTAGGCTGGAGAAGTACAGAAACCATCACAAACCATCATAAACCCATCACAACGTGCCACCGCCATCCTGAGGTCTTTGTTAAGATGACTATGAAGTTTGGTGGGGGAGAAGGCTTCCTCCTCTGTTCTGGGCTTTGCTTGCATTTATTTTATAATTTTTTTTTTACCTCCGGCAGCTGCCTTCTGTCTTCTCCCAGCTGAGTGTGAGCGTGGCTCCACAGCCCCCCTCAGAGGCTCTTGTTTGTTGGGCAACAACTCCCATGGTTTGCCAGACCCTTCCCATGGAGGCACTGTCAGAGCTCAGGCTCAGGCAGGGGAGGCAACAGGCACTTGGCCCTCAGGCAGGTGCTGAAACCAGCTCAGCCCAGCTCTGGTGAAGGACCTGTCCTGTTGGGTCAGTGCAAAGCCTGTGACCCTTTGCTGGTAAAGGAAAAAAAACCACAGTTAATGGGCTGCATTCTAAGCAATTGACAGGATCAATAGTAAGTCAGGCAATCAGCAGACACAAATAAGCTGCACAGGCGTCGAGGCAGCACGGCTTTCTGGAGAGAAATCGTGCCTCACGATTCCAAAGATTCCAAACATGACACCAGCACAGTATAGTGAAAAATGTTCTGGAAATTAATTTAAATAGTGAGGCAACAATGATTTCTGATGGTACAGAAGTATTCAAAGTGGAATAAAAAAGACTAATATTACAAAATGACTGAAAAAATTAATCAGGGTCTCATGATATTGAGTTATCAGATTATAAAATGACATACAAAATATGATATTGTTTAATGCTAGTTTATCTACAAATGCACAAAACACAAAATAATAGAGTTTAAATACTGGTAACTTCTTTTTTTTGGAGTAATTGTACTTGGATTTTTTTTTTTTTCTTAAATAATTATCTTTTTGTTTGGATGCAGTCGAAAAGACCATGTTTGCTACTTTGAGGAAAGATATTTGGAACAAACAGGAGAGATGTAACACTGTACAAGTTCATAAGCCTGCATCTTAAATATTGTGAGGGCCACACAGAGAAATTATTAAGACAGTTCTAAGACTAAAAAAAAAAAAAAAGAGGGCTTCTCAGGCCATCCAGAAACAGAAAATATTTCTGCAGGATGGATAAAGAAGGCAAAAAATACATATAGATTTCAAATGTGACGGAGGATGGCAACTAGCAAGTGCAGTAGTTTGGATATAACTGGCTTTGCAAGTCCTCAAGTCACTAATAGCTTAAAACCAGCGGATATTAATTAAGTCAGCTCCCTTTAGAGATGACCTTTTTTTTTTGGTCTTTTTCTAAGCATCTGCTACTGACAGAAAGAAAATACTGAACCACACACATCTTTTGATTTAATCTGACCTTTTAGATAGATACAAAATCTTAGAATTTTTGAAGATTTCATAGTGTATTTATTGTGAAATCTAGGATTAAAACTAAATAAAGTTTTTCTCATTCTATTTTTACAGCTGACAAAGCAAACTATAAATCACCGTGCTAGACCCACCATATAATCTTTTTCTATTTTTCTGTTTACCCTGGATGCTTTTTATCCACAGAAATCTATAATTCAGAACGTCACCAATGTCTCTGTAAGTAATTATCTGACAGTGTGATCTGCAATTTTCATGCAGTGCATTTTGAACAAAAATATAGAAGGCATACAGAAAGCTAACACTTATGGAAAACTTACTGTTACAACTCAGAAAATTTAATATGTTCTTAAGTCAAAAGAAGACCTATCCCTGTAAGAGAACATCCAGCTGTGCTATCTCTTGTAACTTTTTATTCTGAGGGAGAGCAGACTTCTTTAAATAACATAAAGGATGTTCTGATCAATATTATAATGAAATTTAATATTTGATGTTAGATTATTAGCTTATAATGAATTTTTCCTTTTATTATTGATGCATAATCAGTATTTTAATCAGGTTCATCAATGATATCATATCTAGGATTCAACACAGAAGGAAACTTTATTTCTTGACTGATAACAAACATACCTTAGTATGATTTTCATTTTATATACTCTTAGATAATGTATTTTATAGGTGAACCATTTTATAACTACAGTAAGTACTTAATGTCTCGCTTATGAAAGTGAAACCATATTAGTACATATTTTTACATTAAACAGAAGGAAACACAAAATCAATTTTTTAATGTAGAAATATCCTTATTCTGATAAGTTTAAAATATGACTTGTCACACTGACTGCCATGAATTTTAAGATTACATCTTTTACCAGAAATAACTTTGTTCTTCATGGGTCTATATTTTAGTGAGAGGAATGTGAAATTATGATAAAAATACTCTTCCCACAAAAGAGATAAAAACCAAATATCTTGGTTAATATAGCTTAAGAGTAACTACAATAATACCTGAAATGTGAGAAAAATATTTTTCTTTATTGATCAATAGTATATCATCCTGACTTAGAATAGAAGTCTAAAGTACATGTTAATAATATACAAAACAATTATTTTTTAATCTTAAGAAACTATGACCACCTGACTCAAATAAGGCATATCTGATCAGGTATTACTCTTTGAAATAATAATGTAGAGTATAACAATTTCTGACTTCTTTGCAATGACCCTTAAAGAATCTTATAAAAAATTAAATTGAGTGACCACTCTGGCTACAGTCTCAGAAATGTGGAGTTATAACTGATAAATAAACACTCCTGGTCTTCTTATGATTTAAAGGTTGTTATCCTAGGCAATCAAAATTTGTAATTTTCACTTCATGCAAAAATTCAAAACTTATTTTGGTCCAAATCAAATATGAGTCAGCTCTATTTATTCCATGTGTTTTTTATATAAAGTAATTAGTACAAATATAATTTAACAACCAAAAAAGCACAAGTAGTAGAGTTCAATGTAGTCAAATACTAATGGACAGATCTCTGCAGAAAAAGATCTAGTAACAGAATCCTTTGCCTTGAACTATGAATTGTCCCAATACACAAAAGAAAACACATTGTTTTAGAAATGGAGCCCTGAGGATCAGGTTTGTGGCCAGATGGTATAGCTGGTAGTGTTTTTGCACTGTTAGTAGCAGAAGACTATATGAAACAAGAGATGTTCTGCAGAAGGTAACACAGAATAAAAAATGAAAGTAATAAAGGATTGAATACATAAAATAAAAAAATAAAATCACGCCACCACCACCACCCAAAAAAAAAAAAAAAAGAAAAAAAAGGGAAAAAAAATTCAGGAGGTTGATGATGATTTGGTTTGAAAAGGGATTGCTTGTCCTTTTGAAACCATTGAAGGGACATATTTTCTAAATGGTTTTTGTTTTGTTTTGTTTTGTTTTGTTTTGTTTCAGAAAATGAAGCTTTAATTCCAAAATCAACTAAGAACTTACAAAGCAAAAATGTATGTGTTACAAAATACTTAGTTTATCACAAAGGAAAATAGTATCTATTTAAGATCTACATCCAAATCCAGTGTTAAAGATCAAACATAGGAATTTTGCATGTTGCCTAGGAATAACAGGCAATATTCAGAGTCTGAGGATTATTCTGAAATAGCAAAACACAAGCTTATTTGAAACCTTCTTCCTCTTTGGTGAGAGATACCTTAGAAAAGACTGAGATAAACAGTGATGTAGATATACTCAGGCATGCTGTGATAAGCATGTCACCAGTAGTTCAGATGGGGAAAAGGACATATTCTTTGACTGCACAGCGCTATAGTTATCTGCTCTGAGTACATTATATGATTCACACTTTCTCTTTGCAAATTAAGCACTTATAATTAGTTTTAAATCCTATGACTTGTAAGTCACAATTTATTCTAGAAGATAAATCGTTACCAAGAATACTATTTATGTTTCCTGTTACCAGTGCTTTGACATCTGCATCAGGGCCATTGGTATGAACTAATAACCTGATCCCCCCAAAGTAGGCAATAAATAATCAGTCTTTAAGCATCCTGGAATTTTCTCGCTATTAAGCTCATGCCTTCTGGTATTCTCTAAAGAAAGACAAAAATGAGAGAATGTGACTTATCTTTTTCATCAAAACTGGTTCCTCACCAGAAGAAATGCAGAAATGCTCAAACTCATGATATTTTCTGCTGTCTAGTCGGCTGTCTGCATGATTTATGATGAACCTGTCATTGCGCTAACAATCTGGACACAGCTTTCAAGCTTCACTCGATCAGGTGGTTTATTTATATGATTTTTGTTGAGTCATCACTGAATGTAATCATCACCTTAAAACAGAGTAAAATTACCAAGCCTCTCTTCTTTGTTGTTCTGCTTTCATCTACAAAATGCACGTTATTTTTAAGTGTGGAGGTACATCTTACCCTAGTAGTAATAAGCACTCACATCTCACAGTATTTCTCCATTTTTTTCACTGAACTCAGAGATATTTGGTCATTAAATGTCAAATTCCGGAGCTTAGCATCTGGAAAAATGACATTTCTTTTTAAAAATGCAAGTCAAGTGAATTGTTTTTAAAAGTAGAAGTCAAGCATCCATTGCTTGCCTTTCTTAAAGTGCAATTTCAATCAGCTTAGCCAAGGAAAAGAAATTATCTAAGGTAGGTGCTGTTGGCTGCTAAAAGTATTAAAGAAAATATATATTTGGCTTTGCATTCGATATTCTATTCATCTGGATTATTTAGAACTGTTAATTTTACTACAGATAAGATTCTTCTAGGTTGTTCATTAAACCGTAGCAGTCTCCAATCTTTTTTGATTTATTAATAAAATAATTTTCTTTTTATAGCTATAAATCTCCTATTTATATACCTCAAAAAGCATAAAAACTATTTAAAATTCTGAACTTGAAGTACAGTATGACTGGTCCACCTCCTTTAACAATGATCACCAAGTATTGTAAATCTCCTAAGCCAATTTGCCTGTCATTCTCCATATTTGTCTGCAAAGTTTACAGTAATATCTGCATATCCTTATTTCTCCATTTTTTTTTCCTTTATTTACTTCAATATGTGCATGAAAGAAAGCAGCTATAGATATTCCTTACTTAAATAGCAATTTCATTTTTTCTTAGGTCACAATCTCCAACAGATAAATTTTTCATTGACTGTGTATTTCCTGGGGATAAAATATCTTTTTGTGTTTTTTTCAGGTCCCCCAAAACATCTAGACTCTATGAAAAATAGTATTTCTATTTAAAAAAGAGGTCTAAACCCAGTAAATTCACTCACCCCATTTGTTGTCTAACAAAAACATGACTATCTATTATTTCCTCAAATTGATGATTTAATAAAGGCGTATTCAGAAATGCTGTCAACAGTTTAGGAAACAAGCAGCAAGAATATTCAGTGTGAGTGTATGTGGATATGTGAAGGATATATACAGTCAAACAAGGAATAACTGAACCATAATCATGGTCACCGTGCCTTCCACTTATTTATTCATACAAATCCATATGCTTATACATCAGTTTCAGTACAAATCTGTCTGAAGACAGAAAACTTGTCTGTTTTCATTCTTTGCAGGAATCGAACTTATCAGTTTTAATCATAGTTGCCAACTTCTAGGTTGTCCTTCACATCTCACTGGTCAGCTAACAGTAATCACCGTACATTACTCACATAGGGCTCAATCCTAATCACTCTTCTCAGCCTACAATATAAACAACCAGAGACGCATGATTTGAATGCTGACTCACTTTTTAAGCTCTCTGAGTTTTTTCAGCTTCTCTACAGATGGATGTCCAAATATACTAAATACAATCACAGTAGATACACCAGATTGACTATAATACAAGTGTACTGGGCTCTAGGGCTTTTATTTAGACTACAGAACATACTATTTCCAAAATGACCCATGAATTTTTAATTGACTTACTGAGTTTATATTCTTGCTTATATCTAGGAGGATTCAGTAGTGAATTAGATGGTTCTCAAAGTTGTTACCATATCATTAAAAATGTAAAAATGGCACATGTATCTTGTCCAGAATCTAGTTACCAGAGGCCAGAACTAGATCTGTGTGAGAGGTAAATTTATTCGTATTTTCCTGATGTTGAGTTGTCATATCTCCCTCTCACACTAGCCATCTGAATATTTTCTATGGGTTTCAAGATTTTGCTTCTGGATGAAAATTTCTTCAAGGAAGTGACAATTTGCTCACTGTCTGTATTAATTGAATTGATAACTTTGTAAACCTTTGTAGCATTTGAAAAACTTGTAATACACCTATAAATAGAGACATATGAATGGCTGTCATGCTTGGTTTTGTGAAATAGGAGGAATTTCTTCTTGGGTATTCTGGGCTGAATACATACTCTGTTATTACAAAAGGTCGTCAATCCTGGTTCTGACCAAAGAAGCAGTTTTTCATGAACTTTTACGGTATTAGTGCTAGATGGTAAAAAATCAGACTTTCTGGGGTTTTTCAACTTCACTGAAAAAAAGGAAAAAATGGAATGTAAGGAAGACAGAATTATGGCGATGATTTTGAAGTTACATTTTGTGTTGACTTCATAAATTCCTCAGTATATGGATAAGAACATTTTGGACTGAAGGTAAAATTGCCAGAGACTTAAAGCAAGGGATATAGGAGAGGAATAAACTGACAAAATTTGTTCTTTGGGGAAAATGGCTAATCAGTGTAAAGCATGATGTGACACTTGAAGTTGTAGTGTTAGCAGAATGATACTTCAGTCCTGTAATCATCCGTCAAAGGCAAATTAATGCTGACATAAAGCTAAAGTATTCAGCAGCCATGGGCCTAATCTTAAAAAGAAACAGAGAGAACTTTCTACGAAAATGTGGGTTTACAGACTAACACAGTTAATTTCAGAGGAAAGAAAGGGCTTTTAATTATTTGTTCATACTGCACTAAAAAAAAAAAAAAAAAACA
>NW_010143601.1:0-583 GCF_000699245.1 Pterocles gutturalis | reverse complement strand
AAAAAAAAAGCATTTGCAACTCTACCCTTTTTTTTTTTTTTTTTTAAATAAAAGAGATTAAAGAGAACACACTAGGGTCATATATGTGAATTCTCCTCTTCATAGCATCAGCTTTGCAAACTAAAACAGAAACTCTTTATTGTCCTCAATAGGCTTTCCGGAGACCTTTTAACGTGTATGGGGAAAAAAAAAAAAAAAAGAAAATAGCATGCTATTTAATTGAGTATCTCTCAAAAATCTTTTACTTGAATTTTCCTCTCAGGTTTTCAGAGAACTTGATTCTGTCTTACAAGTGTGAAGTGTGAAAGGAAGATGTGTTTTTTCTGCACTCTTGTATTGGTGTATGTGTAGAACTACAGGCTTTTAACTGTCTATGGCAAATTATGTCAGGAAGAGAAGGTGGGAACACTTCAGGCTAAAGATGCAAAGACACAGTCTTCTGGAGAGAGATTAGATGAGGGTATAGAAACCAAAGCAAAGGCTTGAAGAGAACCTCCAGTAAATGTTTAAAAGCTGTGATCATTCAAACTTGAATATAGCCAGCCAGATTCTTAAATCATCACAGAATCACAGAATCACAGAA
>NW_010143600.1:0-258 GCF_000699245.1 Pterocles gutturalis | reverse complement strand
TGCTGTGCAAGCCGGGGCTCTGCAACGGCCCTGCTGTGCAACACTTTGCTGTGCAATGCGGGGCTGTGTAATGCCCTGCTGTGCAAATCGGTGCTGTGCAATGCAGGGCTGTTCAATGCCCTGCTGTGCAGCACGGTGCTGTGCAACGCAGTGGTGTACAACACGGTGCTGAGCAATGCAGGGCTGTGCAACGCAGCACAGTGCAATGCAACACTGGTCTCTGCAGTATTGTGCAATGCTCTGCAAGGCTGTGCGATG
>NW_010143599.1:0-826 GCF_000699245.1 Pterocles gutturalis | reverse complement strand
GCTGGTTTAGTGTTGCTGTGCCTTGTAACATGCAGCATGCAATCCTGCTCCTCAAGTTTTGTGGTTTTTTGTCTGCCTCTTTTATTTTTTTTTTAATTTTTTTTTTTTCCTCTTTGCCCCTCTGAGGTGTCTGTAGGTGCCCTCAATGGCTGTGTCCTCCCAAGACGCGTCTCGTGCTGCAGGGCCCCGGGGGGCCCCACAGCCCCCCAGCCACTTCCTTTCTGTTTGCTTTTACTGGGAAAATTTGCTGTCGGCTTTGGGTTGTAGCTTTGTTCCCCAGTCTGACATTGCTCCAGAGAAGCTTGGTACGGTGTTGCCTTTTTCAAGACATAATCAGAATAAAATATTTTCTTCTGAACATTTCAGTGCTTTTCCTTTGGGCCAAGCTTCCCCAGGAAGAGACAGGACTCTGAGTCATTTCAGGTGGGTTGTTTCAGTTGTATGTAGACTTTCAGCAGTTTTTCGGATTCATTGCGAAGTTACTAGAACACATACTAACAAAAAAAAAGCAGAAGGGTTCTGTTCATTTAAAATACTGTCTCCGAGTGCACCTGGCTCTGTTGTTCTGGAAGTTACGCTGTGCTTCTGAGTGCACAATTCATTGTAATGTGTTATTTTTAAAATTCCCAAGACACTAAACCGTAAACTGGAGCTGCGGATCTTGGAAGAGGAACCAGTGTCGTATTGTTCATATAGCAGGAGGTTCCCTTCTTGACTTCGCTGATGGCAGCGATGGCTGTGGCCTGAAGGCTTCTGGAGCTGGTTATTCCTCTGTCTGGATTAAAGCTTGCCAGGAGAGAGCAGCGGGGGAAGAAGCGGGGGGCCA
>NW_010143598.1:98018-117313 GCF_000699245.1 Pterocles gutturalis | reverse complement strand
ACCATTCTATGATTCTATGATTCTAACACAAAGTACTGTCATGGGCAGGGTGGAGGTACCTTTCTGAGGAGAAGTTGGCCCAAATTCTCCCAGCACTGGATGCGGTTGCTGCTTTCAATGCATTAAGAAATGCTTCAGGGAGGTCTGTCTTTGGGCCCCAACCACAGGCCTTCCAACAGATTTCTGGAGTCCTCTCGTGGTGGGAGTAGACTTGCTCCATCCTAGCATAGACATGAGGATTTCCACTGCCGCTCATCTTCTGTTCAACTGCCCACTTGTTACTGAAGCACCAAGGAAGTGGGAGACCCAAGGTCGATGCCCTCCTTAGACTGCAGCTGTGCGCTGAGCGATGGCTGCTGGAGACAGGAGAAGCTGTGGTGGAAATGCTGCAGGAAAGGTTTCCAGGTCCAGGAGAGAAAGCAGGAAGGATGGGTGTTTATTTTTTGGAACTCTCACCCAGTCCATTCCTTGGACTTCTTCATATTTCATTTGGTGGGTAAATCATTCCAAATCCATAGAGAGGACGATCTTCTCCTCTGGGAACATATATCTATCATCATAAAATAAAACTTGAATGAAGAAACAGTGGGGGAACATAAGGCAGGGAATTATCTGCTATAGGAAAAGGGACCTGACGAAGACAAGCAGCACCAGCAGGTGAGCACATGAAGAAGAGAGCTGGGGTCACCAGTGACTGAGCTGAGGAACAGGAGGACTCCTTTCACGCTTGGAAAATGAACAGACTTTATCCATGCCTTCAGTGTAACGTTTATGTTTCACTAAGCTTGGGGAATAATCACAAACTCTTATTTGCAGATGAGTGGGATCTTGACTCTCCCACCACTTTACAGACAAAGGTGTTGCAAGAAGAGGACTGAGGAACATCCAGTTACATGTTTCCCTGCAGGCAACAAGGAGAGCCTCAGCCAGAAGCTGGAGAGAAAATCATGGCACCATGTCCTGCACCAGTGAGCTAGTTAAATGACCAAGGAAAGACAAGTGAAATGTGAGCTGATGTCTGGTTTTGCTCAAGCACAAAGGGTTTTCTTCTGCCCCTTTTTCCTCTTTATTTTGGGTTCAGAAATTTGGTGAAATTATTACTTTTGAACATGACCCATGATGATGATAAAGGAATTGGAGCTTCTTTCGTATAAGGAGAGGCTGGAGAGCTCGACATCCTAGAGAAGAGAAGGCTCAGGGATGTCTTTTCAATGTGCATAAATGGTCAGTGGGAAGGAATGAAGTGAGAGCCAGACTCTGCTGAGGAGCCCCCACTGACAGGACAAGAGGCAATGGGTACAAGTTAAAAAACAAAATTCCTTTTGAACACACACACACAAAGGTTTCTTGCTGTGAGGGTGGTTGAACACTGGCACAGGTTGCCCAGAGGGATTGTGGAGTCTCCACCTGTGGAGGTATTCAAAACCCAACTGGACGCAGTCCTGGACACCCTGCTGTAGCTGGCCCTTCCTGAGCAATAGGGATTGGACTTCCTCACCTTGAGAGGTCCCTTCCAGTTTGCCTGTTTCTGTGATGATGAAGGTCTGTATGCACAGGAGGCAACTAGGATCCCAAATCCCACTGGTCTTATCTGTGACTGCTCTGTGGAGTTATTCTGTGTTTTTCAGGAAAAACTCCACTAAATCCCACCTAACTGCTGCAAGAATGACTCTTCCTAAATGGTAAACAGAGCTTACAGTCCCAGGACCATGCTAAGCTCTGAAACCGTGAACAAAACAGATCCAGCAGTGTCCTCCAGTTGCAGGAAAGATCTGCGGTCAGTCACCTGCACCCATGACTGTGCAAAGGACGGCGGTGGCCTCTGGACATGTAGCACCTGCATGACCAGAGGCATCCCAACTTGGGTTCGTGAGGGTCCTCGCTCCTGTAGGCCCTTGGCACAGGGTGGATTCTCCCCAGTATGGCCCAGTTAGGATGAGCTGAGTTGCAGCAGCGGCATCCCTGAACAGGGAAAAACAACGCACAGTATCACAGCAGTTTTGTGCTGCCTACTGCTTTGTTTCTGAACATCATAATTACAGTCCCAGGGTGATACTGTCAAGTTTGGAGTTAGTAATTTTTCTGCAGCTATTAGAGCTGAATGCTTAATCCAAAAAGAAAACATGAGAGTCCCCTCTGAGCCAGACATCAAACCTTTCATTTAAAAGAGCAAATGTCCCAGCAAGGTAGCTGTTGGCTGAAGACAACATGCTGTGGTCAACATGTGTCCAGGACCAAAGCGTGACAGCAGGGCGGGCACGCACGCCTTGGCTTGTGCTGTCACCAGCAAAGAGATGCAAAGACTTTGCAAAGCCAGAGAGCCCACACGCACATCAGAGGGAGAAAAACCTGCCGTTCCATGAACGCACAGTCCATAGGGAGGAGGTGAGAGGCGGAAGAGAGGGCAGGCATTCAGAGGGCAGCAGTTGTCAGCTGCCAGGGGAGGAGAGGACAGAGGACAACCTGGGGGAGCTGGAGTGTTGAGTGTGAGGGAGGGGGGCAGATGGGGCAGGGCAGCTCCGTGGGGGAAACTGAGGCATGCATAAAGCCTTGGAAAGTCCAAAATGGACTAGAGGGTGTGAAGAGCTGGAGGATGCAGAGGGAAGGTGTTAAAATAAGTCTGCAAGCCACTGGAGGTGGCAGGAAGAGAAAATGAGAGTGGGACAAATGAGGTGGCAGCAGTTTGCCAGGTGAACTGTGTTACCTTGCAGCATCAAGCTCAGGGGATGGCTCCAGACCACTCTGGTTAACTGACCCAACAAACACAGCTGACCCAGCCTAGAGACACTCCCTGGCATCAGGGTTCAGAGGTGGAGTGCCAGCACCTCCCAGGGTTTGACAACCAGAGCAATTAATCAGCAGAATTTTAAATTTTTTTTCCTCCAAAGTCATGCTCTGCATGGCTTTCCTCTGGTTTTACAGACCCAGCTCTTTGTACGGACTAGATTTCACTTGTGTGAAATGACTTCAGGGGTTTTATTGTTGTTTTTGTTCAGGTTTGGGGGATTTGTTAAGAACAATTTCTCCAGAAACTGTGACTAATGAAAATTTCCATTCTATGTATTTTAATTTGAAAACGCTGGTGAGGAGAAGCCAAGCAAAATGTTCAGTGGATTTTCTCTTTTTCCCCAAATCTTCAGTTTTTCTTTTTTTCAACTGGAAAATGAGAGTACTTGGCTCTTCTTTCTGTGACTGTGACAATGTGAAGAAAGTACTTCTTGCAGAAAGTACCAGGCTCTTGAAAGTGCCAAAGGGCTGAGGAGTTATTGGGAACATTTCTTTCTATGAGAGAAAAAGTTGTTATTTCTTCAAGTTGCTTTCCCTGATTGTCTGTTGTTTCTGTGGCTCGCTGAGGGAAACATGGAGGAGGCAATGCAAAACCTTAACTTTTCAGTTCGAAAACAGAGCTAAAAGCCATCCTATTCCAAAAGGAAAACGCTGGTTTGGTTTCCAGCTGTTGCCTGGAAACTTAAACACAGAGCGTTTGACAATTTTGTCTCACTTAGAAATTTCCCCTGGGAAAACCTCCCGGTTTTCAATCAGCTCTGCTTTTTGAGCTTCCCGTGTCACCAAAACCTCTGCTGACAGCTTGTTTCATGGCAAATGCCGGCTAGAGGGGTTTTCATAATCCTGACAGTGAATTGTCACCATCACAGACCGACCCCACTGCTCCCTGCTCTGTCCTCAGTGACAAAGGAGAGTAATGGATTCCTGCAACATCCCACTGACTGTTTGTTTCAAACTCTTCGTACCAGAGATTGATTTTAATGAAAAGTTCCACTTTTACACACATGAAATATATTGAATTAAGGTTTTGAATGCGAAATAACGGTTATCAAATACTGCCAAACAAAAGCGGTCAGAGCAGCACAGAGGCTGGGGGAATGGAAAGGGGAGAGGGACTCCGCTGCCTCCTGCAAAAGGTTCACATTTCGCCCAGGATCATGTTTGCCCCTAATATCACTGAACCTGCACAATATTATACCAGCTATGAATTCTGCCTTCTTTTGACTTTGTAGGGCTTTACTGGCAATAGGACATGGGTGATAAATGATTCCACTTTTTCCCAGGTAGCCTTGTCTCTAGGTGCCATGTTCTCATTTCCCTGTAAATTTTATAAAATTTCCATTTGGTCCCTCATCCATCCCCATTTTCATAAACATAGTTTTATAACACCTGGAAATCCAGATGAATATTGACCTGAAATTTGCTGATGATATTGGTTCTTTAGGAGATATTGGTTTGTTTAATGTAATGAACAAGGGTTGAATAGGGAAAACTACAGACTGGCTTGATAATCAGTCAGTGAAAATGGTTGTTGAAATTCTGTGTAAATAATTCTAGAGTCATCTGCTTGAGGAAAAGTGATCTTAACTTCACAGGTAAAAAGCTGAGCTCTGAGCTGGGCATTGTGGCATGGGAGAGAGCCCCTGTATTTATGCCAAAGTGTGCAATCCTGTAAATCAGACAGATTATAGCAGAACTGGCAGAAGTTCAAAGAGCAATAGAGAAGATGAAAGATGTGGCTTCTATGCCCTCAACATCCAAGCAGGCTGGGGCTTGCCAGGCTGTAAAAGGGTCAACTGCAGTAGATGGCTCTAAGAGACAAAGCTACTGCCTGGAGGAGACGGGCAAGAATTGACTTCTGTGTCAGGAGCTAGGGGTCATTAAATGAAGCTAGAAAGAGACAACTACAGAAAAACAACTTAAGGTGGAGGTTCTTTATGCGGTGGAAAGCAAAGCCCAGAACCTTGTGGAAAAACAATGACAGCAAACAAAAAAAGGATGAAGTCATTTTTGTCTTTTGAGAACTGATGAAGCACAGAATTGTTCTGCAACAACTGCAGCGTAGCAGTCCCCTTCAGTCGTGGAGTGAAAGTGAATATAAGCACTCGTATCACAGCATCTACCCACCAGAAGGCTCTAGTCATGCCGAATTTTAGCTTTCATCATTCCCCTGTTCGTTTTCAAAGACACCTGTCAGTGGATTATGCTGTAAAGCTGGTGAAAAAAGAGGCTTGAACTGGAGTTTTCAGTCATAGTAAAACTGATGCACATGACTAGAATAATTATTTTCTTTCCTCAGAAGAACCCAGAACCGAATCAAAAGTGCCTATTTTCCTTGGAAAATAACCCGGGGCTATCTCTAATTATCTGAGTTCGTGTGCAAAACTTCACTTCTCTCCATGAAGTCCAAACACCGCTGGATCTTTCTGATCCTAATCTGCCATGGGAAGCAGTAGGGAACACTTTGGGTTTCCTCACCATGGTGCCAAAGAAAATCAAATTGCAGGGTAACGCACATCCTTCTGCAGAGATCTCATCACATAAAATTTGGCTCAGTTGTTCAGATGGGATCAGCGATGTTTGCTGTGAGATCAAAAAGATTGATACAGAGGACATTCAGGGCATTGGATGTATCTCTCACCTCATACAAAAAATGAGGAAAGCTGCCACAGATGGGATCTGATGGACTTGCCACTTCCAGACCCCAATGGGGATTTGAAACTATTCATGTCTTTAATTTGAGGCCGTTCCTCCAATTCATATCCCATAAAGAAACGTTCCACTGCTAGAATTTCCCTAAGCTCCTCCACAGCAAACGTCAATACGAAGAATTTATTTAGCTTTTCTGCTCTAACCTTATCTTTCCGTGAGCCATTCCTTTCATGCCTCACTCATTTACTGGCCTTGTAGACTCTCAGGCAGTGTTCCTGCTGCTGATGTGTTTCAAAATGATTTATTAGTATTTTTTATACTGTTAGCAACTTGTTCCTCGAAATATTTCTTGGCCTGCCTTATTATGATTTTACATTTATCTCCCCAGAGCTTATGCTCTTTCCTATTTTCCCCACTTAGACATAACACACAATTTAGGACTTGCAGCAGGCTAATGCTTTGTGACATATGTTATAGTGGGGAAAAAAAGCAGAACTCTTCTTGATCTGAAATGTTGTCATGGTATCCCTCAAAACTTGGATTAGAGGTGATACATGCCAGACCTGCCATCACCCCAGAATGACTAGTTATCATCATGTCAGCGTCGTGATGTGGGTGAGCAGTGCGCTTGTCAAAGTGTGCAGCCTCTGTGGAAGGCAAGGCTGGAGTTCACCCAGCCACGCTGAAGATCTCAACATACAAACCGGTAGCCCCTGATTGCCTTCATCGGTCAAACGAGTCACACCCTAGAAATACTCGTGTCTCTTGTGTGACTGCAAAGGGAGTTGAAACCAATATGTGCTGCACCAGAGACATCTACACCATGGGAGATGTCCCCATTCCCCATTCCAAGGATAGCTCCGTGTTCCGTGTTCAGTAGCTCTGGGCACCATAAAGAGTGCTTCAGGCCAAATCATTAACAGAAATCCTTGGGAAGGACAGGTGGAGGGTTTTAAGTCAAATAGAAAGTTTAAGGGAGTGTGCGTATGAATGATATGTGTTCCTGAACTTCTACCTTTTTTGTGAAGGAAATTTGAGGATGAAGAGTTCTTGCATGAAAGTCTGATCCCCGAGGGTGGTATTGGTCAAATGTTCTGACAGCTTGAATGCTGCCTGATGGAGGAAGAGACTTCTCAGGGGTCTGCTAACATGCTGTAACTGGGTTACCTATATTTGGACTTTTAAATTACACTTTATTTCTACCCTAACTTTTTGTCATGAGTTCAGGGTGATTTCAAGGTAACAAGAAAACAGGGGGAATGTGCTGGTCCCCAGCTGATATGACCGCTGCTCTGGAGACCCTTTCTTGAGCTCCACAGCCCGGCTGCTGCTCTCTGGACCTTCAGCCCAAGCTGTCTCAGCTCCTTTGCCACCTTAATGCTGCTCCCACGTCCTCTCAGCTCTGCTCACTGCCTCCAGACAATGTCTACCAGCCTGGTCTTAGAGAGGAATGGCTCACCTGCAGGACCTGAGCTGAAGAGACTGTAATCAGCCAGGTCTGTAACTTTTCTACACCATGCCAAACCCTACCATAGGTGTGGGAAAGTGTCCTTCACCACAAGAAGGACCAGACATGGAGCTCTGGTATTCTCCTTCTCTACCAGGGTCAACAGCACCCTCCCTCCGCACTCCTGCATAACTCCTGTAACAGGAAAGTTACTCATCTAGCTCTCCATCCCAGGGGCTCGGGAGATCCTCATCCTCACCAACAGAGCACATGACTGAGCTCTGCTCTCCTAGGGCTGCAGGGACTGCTGGAGCTGCTGGACCCTGTGGTGATGCAGGATGCTGGAGAGCCAGGAAGATCAGGGCATTGCAGTCACTTGTGGGTGAAGGCCACAGATGATGCTGGTTTTGCTGACAACTGGGCTACTGTTTGCTTCACAGCGTAGGCTGTGGCCAGTCCTGAGGAGAGCGTGGCTTGGTCTAAGTCCTTCACTTATCCTGGCGCCTCCAAACTCTGCAGCTGACTGGCAGCATTTCATCCACTCTCGTGAGCCACAGCTGCTGCCCCAGCGGCACAAGGCAGGGAAAGGACCTTCCACCCCACACTGAACTTCTCCTTGAGTCACGAACAGCTTCGGACAGTGGAGTTCATGCTCCATCGAAGCAGCTTTCCTTGCCCAATAGAGGATCTTACATTTCTGTTTGCAGGAAAACAAACAAACAATACGGATACTTCCAACCTAAAACATTTTCAGAAATAAATTTAAATTCCTGAAACTGCGTTGATGAGAAGCCAGGTCTGTGCAGCAGCTGCAGTGGGTGCTACCAGTGCCTTCAGGGAGCACCAAAGTCTTACGGCACTGGCAGGTACATTTAGAAACATCTCATCTCTATTTTACATGATACTGCAGTTTGGTTGGGAGTTGTAGCCTCTGTAAATGAAAAAGCCATATGAGAAAAATGGTTGCTTACCTGGGAACTAGGAGTTTGTCCGGGATGTTAACACAACCCTCCACAGGAAACAGCTTCATCTCATAGTGGAAGATAAGGACAGGGAAGGATTGATTCATAGGAGGAAGAACACCAAGAAGTGTTAGCCGGTACCTCAGCAATGGTTCTCGTTGGGGTGGCATTGGACTTTTCTGGAGTCTATACAATTCCATATTATAAGGGTCTGTGACTGCTTCCATTACAGAAGGCAAAATGGACAGTTAGGAGATCCTGGAACAAAGGAGATGATGTGAACTGTGGTGAGTCCAAGCACTGGAGCACGTTCATCAGAGGAACCTTGTGGGATCATTCTACTCCAAGCATTTTCACCTTAGCTGGAAAGCATCAGCCAGACCCACTGGTGCAGAAGAAAGGCAAGGATACTCAGATGACCCATCACAACCCACAAAAAAAGGCCATGTTAGGAATTTTGGAGGGTGCTGTCTGCTCAAGCAGTAGGACAAGTCCTCACCAGCAGTTTTCTGGAGCCCAGAGCTGTCTTCAAGTGCCAATGTGTAGCAAGAATGGGGCTCTGCCCCTGAAGAGCAGATCCCACAGCAGCATCAGGCTTGGTCAACTGTCCAGGGATCATCAGATAGGTTCACAGCAAGAAGAACTACTCCAGGGTCAGTCTGGGAAGCCCCATCAGCAAGGTGGGACAATGTGAGAACAAGACCAGGCACAAAACTACCCACAGCATAGCTCGGGCTGAGCCTCAGTGGCTCTCCTGGGTCAATGGACACATGAGGACAAGGCCCCACGTGAGGGTGCTCAGGACAATTACTGCCTGTTGGTGCATTGAAGGCCATGGCAGGTGTAGATCTTCTCTTCCCACCTCTGTTGGGAAATCGCAGAGGTTTCTAATTAAATAACCTCTCCGGAAGGGCTGGTGGGCAGCATTTCATGGGGCTGTCCTGTTCTCCAGACCATAAGCAGCTGTTGTCCAAAGTTTCTCCAGCACAGCTTCAGCTGTGAGGGAGGGAAAGACTGCCAGGAGTCCGCTGTGGGCTTTGATTCATCCTGACAAACCAGAAGCACCTCGGGCTCATCTGTTGTCGCCAGGAGGACCTTCATTAAAACCAAGCCATCCTCCAGGCACACATCTCAAAGCTGTTCCCCAGCCTCCTTCACACTTCCAAATCTCGTTTTCCATGGCTGCTCAGAACTGAGAGGAAGGAAATTTCAAGGGCTTTAAACAACCAGTTGCAGTTAATTTGGTGAAGCCTCTCCAGGCAATTAGTGCTGGAGGCTGTCCCAGCACCCCAGGACGCCGTGCTCCCGACCAGACCTGGGCTCTGTCTGACACACTTGCTGCTGGGTGCAGGGAGGGAGTTGCTGTACACAATTAAGTAGCCAAGACACTTAATTTAAAGTGAAGTGAAAATAAATGGGTGACTGTAATTAGTTATTACAGTTTATTAGCGGCTCATATCCTTTGGCAGATACTGTCTTTATTCAGTATTTAATGGGATTAATAACTTCTTAAGCAGGCATGTGACAGCAAAGAGCAGTTAAAGTTTACAGCTGGGAGACAGGCACTCTCTTGCCTCTTCCTTTTTTTCCCCCCTTTTTTTTAAAGAGAGACATTTTTTAATGTCTCTCCTATACTACTTGCTAACTTATTGGCACAGTAAATCAATAAGCTATTGCGACAGGCAAACAGATAGTGGCTGCTCTTTTCATTCACCCTAACCAGATGTGATTCTCAAGTCATATAGCATCAGCCAGGAAACCCACCTGGAGGATGCTGACACCCCTGGAAGTCCAGAAGTCTCTTAACCGAAATGTCTCACCTGCTCTATCCTGGTGCAACTTGGTCTCTGCTTCTCTCCCCTTGTCCCACAGAGATGTGTCAGGAGCATTTTAAACTTGACTTCCCAGCAGGGTGAGGGTCAGTAAGTGATGCTGAGTTTCCATGAGCATTCTCTCCCTCTGGCCACCTTCCCCTGGCTTCCCTCATGCTCTCCTTGTTTTCATAGGTCCCTTTTTAGGATACCAGATTTTGCCCAAAAGCTGTCCCAAGTGCTTGCCCCTGGGGAGAGCGAGTCCTTATTTCCTCCCATCAGTGTTCCGAGCATCACCCTCTGCTGTAGAAATTAAAGTTTTTTTGGCACTCCTGGCCACAGCTCAGGACTGGTGAGGACTCTGATGCCTTCAGCCTGCTCCGCCAACAGAGTCATGGGACAAGCTGATCACAGTGGTTCCCCATCCCTTCCATCCACACTGGTTCAAAGAGGCTTTAATTTCCCCTCCCGGGACGTAACTCAGCAGTTCCAAGAGTGAGTCACTTTCTTCTAGCCCTGAACAAGCAGCTCTGCCAGAACAAGAACAGTCTCACCGTTGAGTGTCCCTGGACCCTCCTTAGGGGCGATAGCCTGGGTGCTACCGTGACCACCAAAAATCAGACTCCACGGTGATGCCCAGGGGCAGGGTCCCTCAGAACAGCAGTTTCTCCACCTTTCTCTGAGCAGAAGCAGTATGAGAATGAGAGTGCCGCTTCATTTAGCTTGTAGAAGAGACAACTTGTTCATCGCTTCAGGGTAGCTCAGGCAGCCGGGCATGGGGAACCCCCCAGAGATCCTGGGAGGACCTTGTTAGAGACACCCACCACCAAGGCACAGCACATTGCTGCAGTCCCAAGGTCGTGCGGCTCATCTGGCAGTGGGTGTTTAGCTGCAGCTCCCACAGTGGGCTCTTTCAGCCTTATCTTCCCCATGCACCCTTTGTCTACAGGTCTGTTTGTGTTTCTGTCTGCAGCTTCATGACTTTCTGTTGTGCATCAAGGGGACATGGTTCTTAATTGCTGTTTTTCTGCAGTGGAGTTTCTTAATCTGAACCAGCAGACGATGTCTGTCTTAGTACTGTCAGGACACAGATTTTCAGTTTTATCCTTTTTTGAAACTCATCCTCAAATCAGTGGGATAATATACCAAACATTAGAGAGACGTATTTTTTGGAAAGGGTCCCCTAGATTTAACCATGTTTGAGTGGCAGATGGTGAGGAGCATGGTGTGAACATGCTCTTCAAAATGTCATCAATCATCTTATTCATTTATCATGTTTGTTCCCTACAGTGGTGGAGGACAAGCCCATTACTAGGGTCAGGACACTGGAGGGCTGATAAGGGTTTTGTGTATTGATCTGTTCTCTAAGATATAGGGACTAGAGAGCTGCACCAGATGTTAAACTTCCTAACTCAGAACGTTGGGTAGGATTATGAAATACAAG
Organism: Pterocles gutturalis; assembly: GCF_000699245.1. Taxonomy (NCBI): domain Eukaryota; kingdom Metazoa; phylum Chordata; class Aves; order Pterocliformes; family Pteroclidae; genus Pterocles; species Pterocles gutturalis. Next base: position 106,210 of record NW_010143598.1, on the reverse strand, counting down.
AGAAAAGAATCCAGGGGAAGCAAGTGCCTTGTGGCATCTGTGTCAAAAAGTTGAGTGTTGAGCTGTGCAAACAACGAAGCAAACTCAATACTGCCTCATCTATATTTTTTCTTGACAGGCCAACAAGCAACAAATTCTCCAGGCAAGACAACAGGAAGGAAGAGTAATAAAATCAAAGCAGGGTACACCACTGTCTTCAGACCAAGTTCTAAGAAACTGAGCAGTAAGAACCAGAAGTTTTTTAAAGGTTCATTTGCCCATACTATTCCCAGTTTCTCAATGAGGAAAGTGTCATTTGGCAAACTGCCACCACTGCCCCTAACCTAGTGAACTGCTTCAGCCTTTGTTACTATTGCAAACTTCATGGTTTAGACAGCCCATTAACTGTCCATTGTTAGTGCATACATTCCTGCAAGATTAGCATTGCAAATGGCTAACAAGGGGCTAAACTCATCTTGAATATAATGGGTGTGCTGGGTTCTCCAGTCCCATGAAAGACCGAGGGGACTGGAGGGAGCTGCAGGCACAGACCATGCATATCAGCATCGATCTCAAAAATACAATAGTGGGGTGGGATGCTATAAACTGAAGCCAGCAGAAACCAGTCAGAACCTCCTGTCAAGGGGTTCAGTCCAAATCCTCATGGCCATCTGAAGTGTCAGCGTGCAGAGTGGGATTCAGCTCCAGATCAGGGCATCTGCACTTAGATGTCCACCTGTAGGCTGCTTCTGAAGTCTAGCTTTGCTCTTGTAGGGTCAGCTTCTCTGGACGTGACTCAGTCTGTTCTGAAAATATGTCTGGGAGCATGAATCAGGCCTCAGGAAAATGCACAGAGTCAATGCCCAAGTTTTGAGGCTAGTTACATTACCACTCTCACCTGGATTGCATGTCTGACTAACTTTAATTAAATGACTGTCTCATGTTTAATGAAGCTCTCAATTTCCACTACACACAGCACACTGCCCTGTTTATGATGCTCTATTACACTGATTCTGTGTGATCTGTCAAGGTCACTTTGGGAGAATATTACCTACCAGACAAGGATAAATCCCTAGATATTTATGACCATCGAAGTCGAAAGTTATCATCGCACGATCCTGTTTCAGTAATATGAGCCTCCCAGTCTGGGCAGAATGTGAGGTTGTTTTCAACAGGGTCAGGCACAGCCAAGCTGCTTCAGTGATACAGCTGTGCTGCACATCTGGATGCGGTGGTGCTCTGCACCAGACAGGGGCCACCTGAGCCTCTTGGCTGGAATGCCAGACTGGTATGATCTGGCAGGGGGATGCTACTCATTCATAGGAAGAAAACCCACCATTTTTCTAGGTGTTTCAGGGCTACTTATGACTATGTCTAAGTTAATGTACGTAGATCAGATCCAGAGGTGTCTACCCAGAGATGCTCTAGCTTTGGGCTTTGCTCCCCTCATGAAGGTGAGGCACGAGTAAATCTTAGCAACAACAGTGTCAGCTTAGGTGGATGTGACAGCAACAGCTCGTTCTTTTGTGAGCAGGGAAAACTTCAAAACTTTTCAAATAGAAAGTGTGTGAATTCTCCTTTTAAGGAGAACTAACTGGTAAAATGATAATATTTCCTAGACAACAATGAAATGTAAATAATATTGTCACTGCACATCTTGCAGACAATCCACCTTCTTTCTGTCTACTTCGAAGACCCATGAAGTTTTTTATTCACACTTGGAACTTTTGAAAAATTATTTGTTCTATTCTCCAGTTTGCCTGTTGTCTGAAGTTCCCGCTTTATCTGCACTGCCAAGACCCCATCTCAGCTGCTGCCCTGGGCCACCCTGCAATGCAGAACGTAATGTCTTGCTGTGAGCTGTGCATACACACTCTTTTTTCATTTATAGAGTGCTCTGTTTCTCAAAAAATGTGGGCTCTGAGGAGCGTTTTATATAATATTTATGTTTCTCAGACACATGAGATCACTCAAAACCTGACAGAAGAGAAATGATGCCTCTGCCAGTGGGAGGTGGGATTTGCTGCAACATCAGCAGAAAGTAAATTAACTCCCAAATGAGAGCTTGTAGAGTTTCTGTCATTTCCATCCAGCTTTGGACTACGCTAGCATCTTCTTTCTCAGAGGGAGGAAAAGTTTCTGCAAGTCTCCGGTCAGCAGCAGGTATATCAGCTACTGATGCTGGAAACAGAGCACAAAGGTGATCAAGCACTTGCTCTCATTAATGGGAAAGAGATACTCAAGCTGCAGCTGAGGCACTTCTGGCCATTGTTGCCAGTGAGGTCAACTAATGAATGGAAACCTTGCACAGAGCAGCAGCACTCGGGTGAGCACCTTCATTTGCCAACTGGCTTTTCAGGTTTCCAACAGCTAGCCCTCTCCTCTGAGAACTTTGCAGCAGTTCAAGAACATGGAGTAGGGAAGTCTTGCGTTTCTTTATCTCCATCCTCCTTGTCAGGACCCTAAGCACAGAGAGGTTAAATGAGATCTCCAAGGTCATGGTGGTCACAGAAAGGGAAGTGTGCTGATTTCAGCTTCCACTTCACAGCACTCAGCTGCCTTCAAGCTGCTCACAGTATGTTCAATGAAAAAAAACCCAACAAAACAGAGTCACGAGCATCCCTGAGGAGCTCTGCTGGTAAGAGGGTGCAGTATAAAAAGGCCAAATACATATATAATAAACATTTGTGATCAGCAAGTGATGTTAAGCAAGACATCTGCTTAACTCAAGTTAGGACTGATTCTCCTGTGTTGTGACTGAGTCATTAAGGTGCTTAATTAACACAGGAGTCTAGTCCCATTTCAGAAATCCTGGAGAAAATGACATCTGCCCAAGGCTGACAGATACGACACAGTATGTTCAGCAGACTGTCTTTCTGGAGACACAGCTGGAAGACAGGCAGAATATCCTACAGCATCTCAAATGGCATAAGACACCTCTGCTGAGCTGGCTGAGTCCTACCTGCAGCTGAACAGGCTGCGGAGGAACAGGGGACTGTCACTGACTTGCTTCCAAAGAGGAGGAGGTCTGTTTGGAGTCCTGGATGTAAGCTGCATTTTGCTGAGCTGTGGCTTGCTGATCCCCCATCCAGCTGCTGTTGCAAGACTTGGAGTCAATCAAATACTGCCCCTGACACAGTGACATCCCTGGAGGGCACCCAGCTGCACCATTGTCACCCCCTGAAGTCTTGTTCCACTTTTCTGTTCCACTCCTGACCTCTGTCACTTGCTGAGAGGGAGTACAGTGACAAACTTCTCTAATTCACCTGAGTGAAGATGTCGTGTGATTTGCCATGTTATGGTGTCAGCATGTGAGACAGCAACACCTGGGAGACGATCTCATCGTCCCTGATAGAGGACAGCCCTTCGCTCTGTCTGCCCAGCAGGTCAGGCAGCCTGGTCACATAGGTCCCTCACAACTCCACCCTCTTTAACCACCCAGTGCAGATGCTGGATTTCCATCCCGAGAAGGCACACCCTCTTCAGCAAGGGTCAGAAGCCACTGAGACCTTGGGGTGAACAGTGGTGCTTGTGCCAGAACACAAGGATCTTCGGTTTCCTGGCTGTGAAACTGCACATTTTTGATCCTTTCTCTGTGGTCTTAAAGGAGCACAAAGCTGAGCAGCAGACTGTGCTGACTGTGCTGACTTCCTGAACAGGCTGGTTTTATAGTTGTTCTCTGCAGTCTTCAAAGTCTACTGCTTCTAGATTGCATGGATGTTTTAAAAGAATAAATGCCTTAGGACCTTCTCCAGAAAACACTGGCATCAGCCTGTCCATTGAGCTGTGTCAGCATTAGGTCATATCTCTACTAGAGGTCTTTTAATGACTTTGAGGTTTCATGGGGAAGTCAGGAGAACCAGTCATGGGTTTGTAGGAGCTGGAGCACAATCAGAGCAGACAGTATTAAGGCACTTCAGTCTCTAGCAAACGCCTGCTTAGTGTGTGCACAATTCACTGTTTTGGAAGCTTAAAATGTGAATGTGACCGTATCTCAGAGGGACAAGAAAATATCCCTGAGCACAAGCGGATCTCCCTGAAGATGTCCTACCTTCACTCCAGAGTAGGATGTGTTTTGGAAGTAGAGAAACTCAGTATAACCTTTGTTGCCACTTTCAGTGGAAGGGATGACCCCTTTGGTTGAACTTGTCACCATGAGGAAGCCCACAGATGTGGCTGATGATAAATGCTTGAGCTTACTGGCATCTTGCCTATCCAGCTGCAGCCTGTCAAAGGCTGGTTGCTCAGTGGAGGTCACCTTAAATGGTAGAGAGTCAATGAAAAATTTTTTTGCTTCTTTTTGCGCCTTGCTGAAGAGTAGCACTGAGTGAAGACTTCACCCAGACAATTTGGACACTTAGACTTTGCTGCTAGAGATGTTGTGAATAGACAGGAGATCCAGAGATCAATTGGAAGAGGCTTTTTTCTGAACCTCAAAGCCAAACAAAGACAGTGATGTATGCAGTTAAAGAGAAACGGGGAAAGGAAGTACCAAAAGTGAATGAATTTCTCTGAGTCTCTAGCTGTAGACAGCTTTTCAATGGCTCCCCCTTAGATTTAGGTGATCATGTCTAAATTAAGGAAACTAATTAAACACTCATTGGCTAGTTTGTAAATAGCAGGCAATTAACTCCAAACACACTTGCTGCTCAAGTTAGCTCAGCAGTAGCGGAGAGGGTGTCCTGGATGGTACAAAATATCACATGGTCTTGAAGCTTTGCTTTGCTGTCTGTGCTGCAGAGCAGAGCTATGGAAGCTGTAGAGCAACCAGGAGTCCTTTGGAGCAGGTATTACCACCACGTCAGTACCCCAGTCTTGCTGAATTTAGTGAAGTGCCACCACTTCCAAGCACCAGGAATACTGACAAGTCTTCCCACTACATTGAAACCAGGAACCAGAGCTCAGACTGCATGAAGGTGGGTGTCACTATCACCCTCAAACAAGGGGGAGGACCAGATGATACTGTCCTGGAAAAGCACAGCTTTGACCGAGTCAGATGAAGAGATGGAAGGCCACAGCCTTTTCCCTCTTGACCACTTCCAGCCTTGTCGTGTAATCACCAAGATTCCATAAATGTGGAGCTAACCCCACTGCGCTCCAGGGTCCGGCACTGCTCCAGAGCAGGTGGGCAGCTCTACCTAAATTTGGCTCCTAGACATAAATGTACCTGTGGAGTAATTTCTACTGCCCAGGATATATTTTTGTTATATTTTTAATAACACCCAGAAGAGCAATTTTTAGGGAATATTCAGCGCAAGGCTTGTTGATAGTCAAGAGGGAATGTGGTAAGAAAATAGTTACTTTCCCCTGCAGATAGCTACCAGCTATATTTAAGAGAAGCCAACTTGGACAGCTACATCTGTGACCCCTTAAACAATTTCCGTGCTTATGCCATTGCCTGCAGTGCAGTTTTAACCTACAGGTAATGATGTGAGCAGGTGAGGTGGTTACCCGTATAACCAAGGAGTAAAAGGGCAGAATTACCCGGGATGCTGCTTGAAACAGTAAAGCTGGCGTGAAGGAAACACACACAGCTGCTTCAGGGGTATTAGGCAGGACAGGAAAACAAGACTTACACAAATTTTAAATAAACCCCTTGTCAACACCTGTGTTTTCAGTCACATTGGAAGCAGTGTGTGGCCGAGCTTCCACTGCATGACAAGTAAATGCCATCAGTTTTATGGGTCAGTGCCCAACATGGCAAAGTAATTGCAAATAGCTCAGAGATGACTCTGCATAGGAGGTGTCCAGCCTGGATTGTCACTGAAAGAGTATAAAATACCATGAGCCTTATAATTTCCTCCTCTAAGACCTGCAGTTGGGATGGCAGGAGTGCTTGGTAAGACTTTCCTGGCAGATCGTGGGGACTCAGCCCTTTAAAAGGAGCCCATCAGGTGGCAGGAGTAACCTGTCCACTCTGCAGCTCCTGGGGACCGTGGGACACTTGGGTCAGATAACTCACTGCTGGGCTGTCCTGTCCTGGCAGCACCTCCTGGAGGACTCAAGGATGTCCCCCCATTCGCTGTTGTCCAGGGGATACCACAGGAGGGAATGAGGCTTCTGAGCACTTGGCATTTGCAGAGTGCCTGGAAAAAGGCACCACTGCCACAGATTATTCCTGTGGTTTCCTCCCAGTAGCCAGCAAGGAGGGATGCTGCCAGCAATAGCAGATGTTGAGGTGTGGGGTCACTTGCTCTCTTAATAGCTTAACACGGAGCATGAGATGAGCTTGCCCTAATTTGGAAGTGTACGTTTGTTCTCTTGGGTTTCAGTGAATACAGCTGAGGGGCTTGATACAACCCTAGGGACCCTAGCGAACAGTGGAACATGGCTCGTTGACTTGGTAGATGAGCAGTAGCCTGGGTTGTGTCCTGTATTGTTCTCCAGCTCTTTTCACTCCACCTCGGGATGCTGGGTCAGCTCCAGTACCTCCATCATTTGTATGGTGGAACACACCTATAAGGTTGCAAAGGATCCCACAGACCTTAGCTGCTTGTACCATCCCTTTCTCCAGATAAAATCAGCTCTCCATCTTGTCTAGCTTCTTGAAGACTTTAGTCATAGATTCAGTTCTTCCCCATTCAATTTATCAGGTGCTATTATGATCATACAATTAGACTAATAAATCTTGGCCACCAATGACATGGCACAAGACTCACCTTTACAGCAGCCTTTTCCAAGTCTGAGTATGCAATTACCTTCTCTTTCCCAAAGTTGAACAATCCCAATTCATCGGATCACTCCAGGGTTTTAAGCTGCTGATTGCCCTCAGTGTTTACCTCTGGACTCTTCTGGGTTACTCCAGTTGTCCCACTGTGCAGCACTCCAAACTGGGCATGATGTCCCAGCTGGACCTTTTCCTGGGCGAGGATCCTGGTGTCCTGAGCCCTGCCTGCACACAGAACGGCATACACCCATGTGTGATCCCATCTTCCATCCCCAGGTGGATCCCACCTAAAAGGAGAGTTTTGCATCATTCTTACTGAACTCTGGACTAGAGGGTTTTTTTGACTGTTTCCTCTGTGTCAAGGTTATTTAAAGAGCTTTTCAGTCCTATGCCATTTGAGGCCATTTGCAAACGCAAGGAACATGAGTTAAGCATCTTCTGTTCTATAGTACAACACATGGATGGGGATGTTGAATAGCCCAAGGTCTGGGAAAGGCCTTATGGATAAGCTGTCCCAGGCTGAAAAAGAGTTATTGGTAGCTGCTCTCTAATCCTGGTTGGCTGCCCAGTTCTGTGTCCCCATCTGGTAGATTAATCTCAAACATATTTCTTTAGCTTGTTTAAGGAGATTTATTGACCTAGAGAGTTAAAAGTGGCACTGCATCAGAACAGATAATATCTATTGCCTTTGTATTGTCCCCAAGATCAATTACCCTCTTAGAGAAGGAAATTATATGGGTTTGGTATGGTTTGGTTTTGACAATCAAGACTCTTACTCACCTTCACATATTTTCCAGGTACTACTCTCCTTAATTATTTTTCCAGGAATTAAAGCTGAGTTACAGGATTCAAATGCTGAGACAGGACTTCCAGCACCCACTCCTTTCCCCCTTCTAAGTTTAAACTTCATGTGCTGAGAGCTGTGCTGAGACTTGAGATGGGCTGTGCTGCCGTGGTGGCTGCCTCCGAGACCCGCTCCCTCTCCTGCCCATAAATCCCCCTGGCGAGGGGCAGACTCCCCAGCTGCGTCCTCTCCAGAGCAGACCTCTCCTTGCCAGTGCAGGGATGTGTCAGGCTCCCACAGCGGGACCTCTGCCTCTATCCATCACAAGGAGGTGCCCCCCTAACTCCGGTCCGGTCTCCTGTTAAGGTGGCAGCAGCACTTTGCTGGCAGTGCCTGCAGGACACTGCTCTCCCACGTGTGTTCGCTGTTCGCTGGCAGCAGTTACCTTGTGATCCAAGCATTGGTGCAACCTCCCTACAGACAAACATGTGTGTGGTGTGTGCAGAGAAGAAAGCCCTCCCCTCCAGCCCTGGCAGGCAGGGCTGACATTAAGCTGCTCCTCAGGTGGAAGAAGACCTGTAAAATATTGTTGGAAAACTCCTAGAAGATCTTTTAAGTCTACGCACATCCCAAATGCTACATGGCCTAGAAACTTCAGAGCTGATTTATTGACCAGACACTGCTAAGAGCCAGCACGCGGGCTGCTGGAGAGAGCAGGGAGACTTTCTTTTTCATACCCACCCCGCACAGAGATAGCAGCGT
>NW_010143598.1:97275-97983 GCF_000699245.1 Pterocles gutturalis | reverse complement strand
TCAAAGGCGCACAGTGCCAGCAGTCCCCGTTTCGCTTCCCGAGTGGCTGGCCATACTCTCAGATCCACTCAGCTCCTAAAAGCTCTTGTCCCTGTCACTAGCTCCCCAGTGCCTAGTGCTTCAGAATATTTGGTCCTCCTGGGGACATGAAGCACCAGAAAGGATGGAGAGAGGTCCCATAAATCCTAAAGTCTTGCAAGTGTTCCAAGAAGTTGGAATTTCTCCGACTCTGCAGACTTCTCTCTGGTTTTTAACCTGATCCTGTCCCTTGACTCCATCTCCTTCTCTTCTGCTAGTTTTGCTTTGCTAAGGCTTATTTCCAGTCAAAAATTTATAAATGCTCCCCTCCTAATTCCTCTTTAACAGAGTTTTCTTTTTTGCTTGGGAAACATCTGCAAAATGCACCCTTGGCAGCTTTGCTTTTAACCTCATTTCCAGAGCTCTGCTCTTGTTTAACAATAAACCACACACATCATTTACTGTTATTCTGTAAGTAACACTCTGTGATTCAACTCAGATTTATTCAATTTCACGCTGGAGCAAGCCATTTATTCCTGAGTCTATTTTCTCATAAGCCTAAATCACAATTTATCAAGGTTAAGCATTGTTTTAATTTAAAATAAAAAGAAATGAGAGAACCCATTGCAAAAGGAGCATGATCTGCTACAGTCAGGCAGTTGCTCTCGTCTTGGAGTTGCAGCTCTCGTT
>NW_010143598.1:95350-97244 GCF_000699245.1 Pterocles gutturalis | reverse complement strand
TCTTCTGGGTGAACAGGGGGATGTTTTACATCATGCAGGGCTCTGAAGAAGAAGCAACCGAAGGTACGACAGCAGGCTCAGAGCTGCATTGTTATTTGATGGGGTTGTGGTGGTAGCAGACTTGAGCTAAGCATGAAAGGGTTAAATCATCCAACCCCGAATGCGAGATGAGCTGGGAAAGGCAGAGAAAAGGGTCTCACAGCCTGGTAGGACCTGTGGCACCCACACATCGGACAGGGAGGGATGGGCAGCAATAGCTGCACAAGTTCGTAGCTGTCCCCACAGCAAATACCCACCATCAGCCTGGGGACAGGGACAGAGGATGTGCTGTCTTCTAGAGACCCGAGGTCACAGCACGGACTGCTCTTCAGGTCCCCTGAGCCACTGATGCTCAGAGGGAGAGAAAGAGAAAAGCTGTTTAGGATGGCACCGAGGGAGCAGGGGGAAGGACAAGCCAGGTACCTGTGACCCCTCTGGGGACAGCGGTGACAGATGAACCCTCAGAGCTCTCAGCCCCTGTAAAGGCAGCGGTGATACCAAGCTGTGGGTGTTTCAGAGAATCAACATCTGCCTGCAGCATTCGCTTGCACTCAGGGGGCTCTTTGTGTTTCACAAGGTATTTGTGGGGAAGACATCCACCCTGTTCCTCCCGGGAGCCCACCCCTGGTGTGTGTGCTGTCCTCAGGCAAGGGGACTCTTGTGAGACCTGGGGGAAGCCGAGAGGAGGTGACCTGCTGCTCCAGCGCTGCGGGGGTTCACCTCTCCGCCATGGTCACCCTCTCGCTGCCACCGGGCACTTGGAGAGCGTATGTGATATACTGCGTGAATCAAGGCGAAGCTGTATAATACAGGCAGGTTGGGGCTGTTAATTAAGTGTTGCTAGAAGATATCTGACAAAGGAAGAGTTGCCAGAAAACAGTGGTATGTACCAGGAGATGTGCCAGTCACCTGTGATCATGAACCAAGGATGGCAAGGCTCTCTCTCCAGGGCTATCCAGGCAGAGCAGTGCCAGAGGGGTCTCCCAGCTCCCCACGGGCCAGAGGAAATCTCCTGAGCAGCAGGAACAGATAGAGCCGTGCAGTCAGACAGCATCCCTCCCTCCCGTCCTGTGCACGCTGCCCTTGGGTGCTGCGTCTGCAGCTCCATCACTCCCTCCTGCAGGTCCCAGCAGGACCTCTGCCTGCCTCCCCACTGCCCTGCCCCACGGCTCTGCCTGCACAGCCAGCGTGTGCTGAGCAGGGGCAGAGCCTCTCCACACAGCTGGCGATGAAAAACATGCTTGGCATCAGTAATAGAGGAAAAAAAAGTTTGTGAGCAAGGAAGGGCCATAGACTTGAAGGGAAAGCTCCCACAGCCAGAATATTTCTGTATGCCAGCATATGCTGGAGGAGGAGCAGCTAAAAAACATCAGGATGATGGAGACCACTCCTGGGAAAGGAGTTTTTCCTCATACCCATTTGGAAGATGAGCTTGTAAATAGGCTTGAAACAAGTCACAAGACACACGCAACTGCTCCATCGTTTATAAAACGCTCGCCTGCCACATGGTGCCATCCGCGCCTTGGTTACTTAATGGAAATAAAGGTTCTGCCAAAAACCAGAAACAGGACTGTTTCTAGTGTCTGTAAACACATTGTGAGGGGCATTCATGGAGCTGTAGATAATTGTGGAAACTTAGCGTTAACTACAGCAGTGGATATCTGCAGAGCGACAGATGATGCCAGATGAAACTCCTGGTAAATCAGGAGAATGGAGAAGCAGCTGCTGCGGTCGCTGTTAAAGACAGCAGCTCCTAGAAAGACTGGGTTTCATAAAGCGCTGGCAGTGCAAGCCAGTCACTGAGCAGGGAAAACCTGGAAGGGGGAGATGAACCGCTGAAGGGACCAGAAACAGA
>NW_010143598.1:88376-95321 GCF_000699245.1 Pterocles gutturalis | reverse complement strand
AGCAGTGAGAGCCGCGGGGATTGATAGGTGCTCTGAGCACTGGCTCATCAGGAACATAGCTCTTTTTCTAAAAAAAAGGAAAAGGAAAAGGAAAGGGAAAAGGAAAAGGAAAAGGAAAAGGAAAAAAAGGAAAATGAAAAGGAAAAGGAAGGAAAAGCAGAAAGGAAAGGAAAGGAAAGGAGAGGAGAGGAGAGGAGAGGAGAGGAGAGGAGAGGAGAGGAGAGAAGAGAAGAGAAGAGAAGAGAAGAGAAGAGAAGAGAAGAGAAGAGAAGAGAAGAGAAGAAAAAAAGAAAAAAAGACCATCCAAACCCAAAAGCTGTTCAGTGTAGCTGGAGCTGTTTCTTGCCAGGGCTGTTCTAGAGGATGCTGTTTGCACCTGCAGACAGTCACATGCAGACACAATTTGCAAACCAGAACATCAAGACAGGAAGATTTCTCAAGTAAATAGTTTTACTTCTTTCAAAACGACTAATGAACCCATCTGCAAAGGACCTTTTCTGAGCTGTGGAGGGCTGTGATCTGCTGGAGCACCTTGTTCTTGAGGCTGGTTATCTGTAATTTTTGAGGCAAAAACTTGTGAAAAATGAGCATGATTGCTATATTTATTTTTAATTCTACATTTCTTTGAAGCTATATTTTAAATATCTTTTCCTCACCCATTTACTCTGTTAGTGGAAAGTGTTCCCCTACTTTTTGCCCCTTTTTCCTTTTCCAAATCCTCACTGTTGTGTAGTGGCAGCGTGACAAGAGGGCTTTGAAACTGCACAAATCTGACAGTCCTCCAATGCTGGCAAAGTTTTGCAGAAAAATAGAACAGTGTAAAGCAAAATTGCAAAAAGGGGGAAAAATAATTTATTTGTACTTAAAATAAAAATGTAAAAAAATTCCCACCCCCAAAAAATATCCTCACACAGGAAATATGAAGAATCTGAACTTGGTGAAAGAGAAGCACACTGGACTGCTTTTCCCCAGCAACTATTGATTTTTGACCAGTTCTCTTAATCTCAGTGGCAGAATGGCAACCCCTTGCCCATGTGTAGCAATTTTCTGTGGTCAACATGTTTTGCTAGCCAAGGAGGTGGGTTTAATCTGCAGTGGGGAAACTGAGTCACAAAGAGCCATGATCAGCTCAAGCCCGCAACGAGGTGAGGAATAATGCCAGGTCCTCTGCAGGCAGAGGTGGGCTTGTATTGCTAAAATGATGAGAGAAAGGCAGCCGTGCATGACATGTCTGATATAATTTATTGGTGAATGGCTGAAGTAATGGGAAGTGACACCATCTCTCACCCAGCAGCCACGGTGCATCAGGAGCGAGTCTCTGAAAGACAGAGCTGGCAGAGAGCCATGGTTTCAAGGGTTACCATTTGCAATCAAACCAGCCAGAAGATTAAAACAGACACTGGCTGGATGCAGAGGGGTGAAACATTTCTGTTAATCATAGAAGTTTGGTAACACCAGGCTTTTTCACAGCTGCCACAAGCCACATCAGTGTTTCCCTCCCTGGCTTCTGCTCCTCGGGGCTGCCCTGTAGGGTCACAGCTTGCAGAAACCTTCCCACCTCCCATCCTGTTCATGGGAGCAGCTGCTCCAGGAGCATCCATCCACTCTGTCCTGTTCCCTACATGCTGGTCCTTAAAAACCCATGGACCTGCCTGTGTGCAACACTCGGGTACCACTGAGCAATTCAGCCACTGAAGCCACATTCAGAGGGTCATGCCCTGGATCCAGGGAGGGTTTGTTCTAGGACCAGGACTCTTGTGAGATGCAGCATGCTCTGACCTCCCAGCTGGGCATCATTCCACTCACCGACACCATTGCAGGCGAAGCACAGCTGTTAGCTTTATCGGAAATAACCTGAGACAGAGCAAGGATGTTTTCCTGGTTGGCGCTCCGGGCAGGGGGCAAAGCAGCAGCCCAGGAATTTGCAGCTCAGCTCCTCTCTAACTACTGTTAAGTGGAGGGAAAAATGATAACCCTTGGTGTGAGGACCCGCGGGGGAAGCAATTAGCAGACACCCACTTCTGCTGTGTGCAGAGAGTGGAAGCCCGTGTCTGTCTAAGCATCCCGAAGGTCACAGCTTGATTTAATAAAGGTATCTGCCGAGAAAGGCAGCCTGATTTCCCATGCTGGAACAGCAAGCAGCACTTATGAGCTAGAGCTCAGGGCTTTGCTAATGAGCTCACAAATGTCTCACCTGGAGGCACACGGGGCTGAATCCTGCTGGGAGGAAATGAGAGTTGTTCCCTTTTAACAAAAGAAGTAGTGTGTCTCAAGATGAGTCTGTGGTGCTGAAGTCCCAGCTCCCTCCTCCCAGACTGCTGCAGAGATTTGCAAGGAAGGGTGAGCAGAGCCAGGGCTGGCCTGGGTGCTCGAGCTTGAGTACCCCCGAGGGGGGAGTTTTCCTTTAGATCAGCACTGGGTTTTATTGTCAGAATACCACAGAAAGAATTTTCCACCTGTAGATGAACAGTCAGTCGTTAATAACCATCATCACTGCAGCCAGCACTTTCCACTGCTGCCAGGGCTGCCATGCTTTTACCCAGCGGTAGTTTATGGGCTTGTGAAAATTAGTTCACTGCCTCCTTTGCTTCAGGGAGCAATGTGGAGCTGCTCTGAGCATCGCCTTCTGTCTGGGCTGACATTCCCCTCTCCATGTCCTGGGACAGAGGTGTCCTGCTCCCTTGGCCGGTGTTACCCCCAGCCCAGGCTGCCCCTGGTCCCACCTCGGGGTGTGAGGTGTCTTGTTTTCATTTGCTGTCTTTCTGCAACAAGGAAGGAACGAGCATCTTCCGCTGTGCTTTTTGCCTCAGAGTAACCCTGACAATACAGGAACGTAGGACAACAGCCTTCATGGCTCTTTTTCTTTGCCTGGGACGTGTTATCACCTGTGGGGAGCCTGGATCCCTAGGACTGGTGTCTGAGGCTCGTTCACTAGGAAAGTCCCTCCTCTGCGGGGATGGTCCCTCTCCAGTGCGGTCAGGAGAGGGAGAGCCCAGAACTGGACCCTGGCTCTTTGCCTTCTCCCACCCTGCTCCCGATTTCATGCTTCTGACAAGTCACATCCCACCCCCCGGCACCGTCACACACAGAGTTGAAACTGCTGGCAAAGATCAAAGAGGACAAGGAAGTGGCAGGCACCTTCATTATTTTAGGAGTTGAAAGGGATGTTTACAGCTTCCCGAGTGAGGTTGTGCCTCTGAGGTAACATTCCCAGCGCTTTCAGCGTTGGTGCTGTCATCTTCCACGATTAAACTTGTTCCCTTTTGATCCTTCCGTGCAATGGGATCAAAACAAAGCAGGCAAATGTACAAGATCCAGAAGTATTTAGTCAGCACCCTGTTCAAAGGCTTTCCTTTCTTACTGAGCTGGGGATAAACGAGAAAATAAAATGCGGGGCAATTAATAAGAAGGAAAACAGATCCTAAAGAGGTGACTAAATTGTGGGGGCAACCATTGTGTTTATGTGCGACTTGACACCCATCACTGGGATAGTGCTAAGGAGGTTTAAACTCCAGAGAGGAGTGAAAGCCGAATTTGGACGATGGGTAGAAAACAGGAAGGTTCCTGACAGATGCAGCAAGATGCTGAGCTCTGTGAGTAGCTCATTTTCTCTCTGCAGCCAGACGAATAAAATTCGCCTGCTCCTAGAAATCATCGAGAGATGAACAATGGACAGGCCACCCATGTGGAGGTGTCCGGGGCATGGCAGCACATCCTCCACTGCTGGCACAGCTGGCCAGCCCTGCCCTGGGAAATAGCTGCTGATAAAGTGCCTGCGGGGCCCGTGTCTCCAGACCTCAGGGATGTCCTTCAGGGTGAGGATTTCCTAACTGCAGGACACAGTTTATTATAGAGACGTACCTCCTCTGTCATGTTCTCTGTCCTCAGAGCAGTATGTGACTTGCAAATCATCCTCGTTCCCCCTCCCTTCTGCCTCAGCAGGTGTTTCCAAAGAGGCAACGAGGCCATAGAAAGGAGAGTTAAAACAGTACAAGATGTGACACTTAAAAAAAAGAAAAGGAAAAAAAAAAAAAAGTGGTTCCAAATTTGTTTTCTCAGCCAGCCACATGTGATTACAGTATTTACCACCCTCTATCTCAACACTGAGCAGTTCCAGCTTATAAAGAGTGACACATGCAGAGCACAAAATAACAGGGCTGCCAAAGGATCCTGAACTGAAACAAAACCCAGAGCAGCTCGGTGAGCGGATTGAAAACACACCAGGAGGCCACACAGCTGGGCTGCTTGGCAATTAGTGTGACAGCGGCTGCAAAAACACATTCCTCCAGGGACCAGCCAAGCCCATCACTTGCTGAAGGAAAGAGCTTCTCCGCTCTGCCGTCCTGGGAGGGCAACTCGGTGGCTTTTAAATACGTGATGTCTGGAGCAGGGGACTGTTCAGTGTCTTTACTAGTCAGTCTTCTTGGAGAATGCAAGGAGAATAGTTCATGTCTGAAAGAGAGTAGATTTAGACTAGATATAAAGAAGAAATTTTCTACAATGATGCTGGTGAAACACCGGCACAGGTTGCCCAGAGAGGCGGTAGATGCCCCATCTCTGGAAACATTCAGGGTCAGGTCAGACAGGGCTCTGAGCAGCCTGATTAGTTGAAGATGTCCCTGTTCATTGCAGGGGGTTTGGACTAGAGGAGGTTTAAAGGTCCCTTCCAACCCAAACTACATGATTCTGTGATTCTCCATCTTGTCCTGGCATCGACGGGGAGCAGGATCTGGGTCCTCTGCTGTGGCCAGGCTGCGTCTGTCCACCTGCAAGGGTCAGCCTGCGCTGACAATGATGAAATGACAAAACTGACAAAATGACAAAACTCCCAGGAGAAAGTGACCCCCACAGTACTGGGACCTGGCTGTGGCTGTCATTTCCCTGTCACTCTGGGTCACCCTGGTGTTCCCCTCCTCTCTGCCCTTATGTGGGCAAGGGGATCCCTGGCACGACCCTTTTCCTTGGCAAGGAAGAGTTGTTTCCAAACCAGCTGTCCCAGACCAGAAGGGTCTCTCCAGGCTGAGGCTTGAGGCTCCAGAGCTGCCTGTCCTTGGGTGCCAGCCCCAAGCCTGAGCTGCTCTCGGACCCTCAGCCTTCAGACATCCTGCATCACCCATGTCTCACTCTGCTCCTGGCGTGGCCACTTTTGCTCACAAGACATCAAAGCACTTCAAAGAAGTGTCCAGGTGCCTTAAGGAACACTGCACAGTGAGGAGCAACTCTCCCTCCCTCTGCCCAGCCAGTCTTACCTGCGAGTTTCTAAGGACATTTTCCAGCTCATGTTTGAATTCCCAAGCAGTCCTCGGCAAACTGCCTGTCCCTCCTGGCCACTGGCCATGGACCCTTAGCAAACAGCCAGGTGTCCTGGGGTTTCTGTCCTGAGAATAAGCCCAGTAAATGTGATTTTTCTGGGGTTGGATTTTGGGCTCATCCTGTAGATACCTATTCAGCTGTGATTTACCCTCCCTATCCAGTTACTCAACCTAACCCAGAGTCACTTGGGATCTGCTTCCCGCTTGCTGTGCGTGGCCTTTCAAGAGCAGGAAATACAATTCTACTGTTTGGTTAAAGGCATCTTTATTTTGCCATTATATTTCTCAGTCACTTTCCTGTAAATCTCAATAGCACAGCTGGGGTTACTGGAAGATCCATTTTAACAATGAAAACAGCTTCACCCTAAAACTTGCATTCACCTTAATGAAGATCCATCTGCTACAGTACAAAAAGCACAGAAATAATGAGTGGAAATATGTTCAGTGATCACATTCTTCACTCCCTAATAGCAGCCGTCGCTGGGAGCTCCCCTGCCTGTTGTGAAGGAATAGAGGAAACATCTTCTACCCTTGTGGCTTGGAGTTTGTAAATACTGAGAGACAGGCAGGCTGGTGCAAGCTTGCCCAGCCTGAGCCTCTGCTGACAGTCAGGGCTGGAGCAGAATCACAGGTCACAGTGGTGCAGGTGGGGGTACCCTGAGGCCTGCAGCAGATATGAGGGCAGGTGGGATCTTAGTGCATTAGAAAGGTCTGCCTCTCTCTGATGTTGGGTGGGCTGCCCTCAAAGACTTTGTGGGACGTACTGGACAAGTGGGAAGTGGCTGAAACTCAAGCAGAGACCTTTTCCTGAGGAGGGATCAGGAATTGCAGCAAAGTCTGCAGTGCTCAGAGCCAGCAGAGTAAAGGGAGCAATAAATCTCCATGTCCCTGTATTTCCTGGGGCAGTGCCTTCCCATGTGCAACACAACTTGATGTGTCTGCTGCATCCTCAGTCGTCAACATTTCCATGGTCCCAAGCAGGACCTTCCTGCCTGACACAGAGGCAGCACCTGGGTTGAAACCGTGCAGTGGGGATTTTGCCTTGGATGTGCCGTGGGTGTTCCGACAGAAAGAACCAACTAGAAGAGTTTCAGCCCAAAGGGGAAACAAAACAACCAGCCACCTGCTGCCACCGTATCCATCCATGTTCTCCATCTCTCCGTGCTCCTGCCACATCTGCAGTAGCTGAGCTGCACCACGGAGGAGGGTCTGGAATAGAGACTTTGCCTCGACACAGCTTGGGGCTGCCCAGGATCCAGCTGTCCCTGTCACCTCCCGACTGTGCTGGGCAGACCTGGGACTTGCAGGATGTGGTGGCTCTCCCCATCTAATAAACCTGCTCATTAAAGTGCACCGGGTTTTCTGCAAACCGCATAATGAGGCATGTGAACACACATATTCATCATTCTCCCCTGATGAGGTGCCTTTGCTAGGGAATGGTGACACTCATGTAATTAACACAACCATCAAGGTGACTGCTGGTTCACTTTTTCTGCTGGGTTATGACATACCTCCTGACAAAATGTGCTCTGTGGCTCCTGAGCAATAGACCCTCTGCTCCACTCTCTCTTCACGTACAGGACACCCACGCAGCTGGACCTCAGGCCCCAGGGACAACCACAGGACCAGCCGC
>NW_010143598.1:57350-88345 GCF_000699245.1 Pterocles gutturalis | reverse complement strand
CTCCTGCACGCTGGCTGCAGGGAGAGGAGATGCCGTGTCCCTGCCTGGCCACCCACTTCTCATCCTCACCACTGCATCTTCACAGCTCATCTGGTGTTTTCTGCATGTCAAAACCTGCCACTAAGACAAGTCTCCAGCGAAGAAGGAGAACTTGAGCTGGGTGTGAGCTGTGCATGAGGAGAAGGGACTCCATCTCTTAGTTATTCCTCCTCATTTAACCACCTTGGACCTTGTCCCTTGCCCTCCCTCCATGAGCTCCCAGATTCCTGCTCCAAATCCATCTGGTTCAGTCTCCACATTTAGTGACACTTTCAGGTCTTAGCACTGGGCAGAGGCAAGGTCAACATCCTGAGCCCAGGAGACAGCAAAGGCAGATGGGTTCAGGACAACACTTGACCTGCAAGGTCTCGTCTCAGGTTAAGGGTTGCCCTTACTCCAGGGAAGAGAAATGAGGAATATGTTCACCAGACCTTCCAAAATGGGTTTTCAAAGATCCAGTGTCCCCTTTGTGTCAAAGCAGGAGGAAGAGAGACAACCTGGCTGGGCACTGACTTTTATAAAGGGATTTATCTGACCATGCCACAGCAGAAAATCCAAGCATAAAGCAGGAGAAGCAGGTTAAATGCTGCAAAGTGCTTTGTCTTCTGTCAGCATTAATATGCAGAATTAGGTCCTGAGAGATGTATCCTTGTAAAAGTATCATTAAAATGAGTGAGTCCTCCCAAGGCCCAGCTTTCAATTAAAATTGAAAAATTTCAATTTTAATGAAGACAGTAGCTTGTCACTTTCTGACCAAAACCATGAGAAAAAGCACAACCAAATCACATTTGGCTTGAAACTTTGGCCAAGAAAACACAAAGTTCTTTTTCAGATTTTAAATTTTGTTATGGCAAAAAAATAGAAAAAAAAACTTGATGAAAGGAGTTTTTCATTAAATTGTTCTTTTACAAACCAGTTCCTTACAAAACTGAAATTCCCAGCAAAAATGTCCAAACTGTTTGAAGTGGACACTTATTCTCTCTCCTACAGGCTTTGGATAGATGACATTTATTTAGGATTCAAAAAATAAAAAGTATTTCCATACCCTCAGTGGCTAGGGCAGACCTGAGACTTGAAGCCCCCAGGGGCATGTAAGGCCATGCAGCCCACCGGCCTTCTGGAGCATCACAAGCCATTTTCCATATCAAAAAATTCACGTAATCTGGCATCCTCGGTGCAGATGAGTAGCTTTAGCCCCAAGACTGATGCCCTGTTCTCCCTGGCCAGTTTTTGCCTTTGTAGAAAGACTGCTTGAAGTTTTTTTTTCTGGTGACACACAGTGCAATGAACCTTTAGCCCAGACACAGATATCTACGGATGGACTTCACCAGGATGCAGGCTGGTTTGCTGGAGAATGGTCATTGTTACAGCACACCTCGCAAAAACCTTCTGAAGTGCCACAAAATGCTCACTGCCCACATATAAAATCCCAGCAGCCGCAATAGAAAGGGCATGCTCTGGAAGATGCTATTTTCCAGCTTCCAGCCCTCGCTTCCTTCCTGCTCCCATTAGCTCAGAGAGCCGCGTCTCGCTTCGCACTAATAACGCACAAACCCCGAGCACGGTTACCTTGTTTTCTCCCTGGTCGCGGTCAACGTTTAAATTTACGCCATGCGCCTCTTCCATTTAGGAAAGTGGAATTACAGCAGAGATTTGTATTGGTTTAACAAAAGTATTTGCTAGGCAGCTTTGGAGACTATTAAGCGGAGAGCTGGGTTTCATGCTAATTTTCTTTTTAATAAAGAACAAATGGGCGAGAGTTCCACACAAAAGCGTGTAGCTGCTCTGAAACGAGCAGGCACGGAGCTACGAGCCGCACAGCCCTGCTGTGTTATTATGTTTTGAGGGTGAATAACTCCTACAAATCATTTGTATACGTTGTCTAAATGGAACACGCAGGGAATAATTTGAAGCAGGGAAGCATTAAGAAAGTGAAGGATACACTACCGCACTCCTTTGCGCAGCTTAAACTCCTTCCCTTTGTTTGCTGCCCTTGTTAGAGAAATTGTGCCTTGGTTAAACTTAAAATATGGGTGTGATTATAAAACCCAAATATAAACCAACACAGAATAGAAACCACTATTCATAGCCACAGAGAGCAGGAGCTTTACATAATTTCCGTAGCGTGTCACGCATTTCTAGGAAGGAGAAAAAGGTCTTGAAAAGAAACAGCTGACGGGGAAATCATTATGAGAGATTTTTATACTCACAGGGTAGTCTTAAATGAGAATAATGTTGCTCAGGAAAATAACACTTGCAAAGTTATTTGGGCCTGAAGTTCCATAGAGGCGCCTCATGGAGTTTGCAGGAGTGCTGAATCAGGGCAGAAGAGGCAAAACATTTGCACAGGAGCTACACAGAGAAATAAGCACTTCTGGCTTCCAGCATGCCCCTGCCAGGCTGCAGGAGAGGATTTCTCCCTCCTCCAGCTCCTGCCTTGCCTCCCAGCCCAGCAGTCAGGCTCTGGGCAGGTGGAGCAGGACAGGAGCATCCTGCTGCCCTCGCTGAGCCCAGAGGCATGGGCAGTGCATGAGCCAGTCTTCTGTCCGGGGAGAGAAAGAGGCTAAATACCCATAAAAGAGAGAAGGGAACAAATGGCTTCATCTGCGGCGCCTGCCAAGCTCTGGGAATGGCATGGAGGTGGGGAACCACACAGAGCCCTGCTAATGATGTACCATGGAAACATAGAGCTGGGCTCGCATCAAACTCGCAGCAAACATTGTTGGAAGGATCTATGGGTGAACTCATGGTGGGAGAATGTGTGTTGGCTTTTCCTCTGCCTGCTTGAGCCTGCAAGACTTACTTAAGCCAGATTTTAAAGCCAAACATTAGAGGCATCTAAGCTCAACTAGGATAGAAAGAGTCCTCAGAAATGTGATGCTGGCAACAGATATAACAAGCTGCAAAATCAGTAGCAGTGGCTGCTCCGATGCCCTGTGCAGCATGGTGGCAGGAGGACGGGCAGAATTCTGCCCAAGCAGAATGGGCTGGGACTGTCCCTTTAAGCAGAGTTTCAAGTCTGGTGCCAAATGCTTGCTCCCAGTTTTCATTTATTTATTTATGCTTTTAATTCTCTCCTAGATGCTGGGAAACATATTTGCATTTCATTAAAATGTATTTTCCCCACTTAGTTCTACATTCTTTTCTGGCAAACGTTCCCTTTTTGTCATTTTCCCCGGGCCTGGAGCAGACTCAATGCGTTGCAGCTGCTTTGCTTTAACAGCCACTCCAACCTCAGGGTTGTGCTGCTCGCTGTGCCTGGATCAATGCAAGCACCTGACAAGGCTCAGGCAGTCAAGAGCTCGCTGCTTAGTCAACGGATCATCAATTGCCACAAGTCACTGCACCAAGAGAGGGTACAAAGAGCAACCACAACTATCCAGAGGTCCCAAGAGCATGGGCATCAGTACGCATCCAGGAGCGAGACCATTGCAAAATGGACTGAGGGTGTGATTCAGCAGCGATTGGGCCCATATCTGCCATCAGTGTAGGAGCCAGGCTAAGCTTTTCTCTCTGCTGGGAGTAGCTTGGCTAGCACAGCTGGCTATTGGCACCTCTCCTCTCTAGCCAAGTCCCAGTCCAGCCACAGCTGCAGCATATGGGGAGATGCAAAGGCTCCGAGTCCTGCTTGGCATTGCCTCTGCGTATACACACATTCCCTCCCACTCTGGTGGGCCTTGTCCAGAGGAACAACCTTTCTGCCAGCATGGAAATGATGTGTCCTTTCTTAATAATGCACCGTGTCACTTTCCTCCCATCCCGTCCGTAGATGGTAGGTACTATGAGTTCATTCCTGGGCACTGACCCTAAGGAGCATAATCCCTGTTTCTCTGCCCTGGGTGTGCTGGTATCCAGCTCCTTCCCCCTGCTGTGTGACGTGTTAACACCTTTTCTCCCTCCCAGAGGAATATATGTTCCTCTCTCTGACTGCTTCTTGCTGCTCTACACGCTGACTTTTCCTGCCAAACAGGTTGAAAGCTGTCCTGAGTCTCATTACAAACCAACTCTCTGCTCCTGGTCACCAAACAAATGACCTTCTCTCTGGAACAGACACTTTTTCACTGGGTGTCTCACTCAATTACATCTCAGCTCAAGTAACATCCATATTTAATTATAAGAGGCGCTGTTAAAGCGCTGTGCCCTCCCCAGCTGAGATGTCCTCTTCTGCATTGCTCATCAGACCGTACGACAGGCTCGCTGAGGCTGGACCTTGGCACCAAGAGGGTGAAACGCAGCCTCCAAGTTTTTGAGTGGAAGCAGGTCCATCTAATGATTTGTTGCCTTTTAGCATCTATAAGATGTTAAAAGAAATCTCCACACCCCCAACCATTTTTTCTTCCAGTGGTACATTTAAGATCATCAGATGAAAGGCAGTAGAAATGCAAAGCATCATTAACATTTAAGTCAGATTTGCAGAAAGGTAAATTTAAGCATTGTAGAAATTAACTGGGTAAAGATAACCATTTCCTGCAGTAAAGAGCTTAGACTAATTCAAATACTCTATTGCAGAAAGACTCACCCTTGTCCCTGTATCCCCATGCGTTTACTCCTGTAGAAAATCAGAAAGTCCTTCCAAAGTCATGACACCAGTGTAATGGGAAGCGGGTTTGGGCTGCTCTGGACATCACAAACCACATCTGGGTCAAAGTCCCAGCTGTGTCTCTTTGGATATCGCACCATGACTTCAGGATAGGCTGGTTTCACCACACTGTGTCAGACACAGGCACTGTGCTTGCGGGGACCCCCAAGCAGCCTCTCCTCCCTGCAGAAAAGGGGCAAGGGACGCAGAGCACTGCCCCAGACAGCTCCAGAAAGCTGGGCACCAGTGAAGCTCCCAGGCAGGAAGCCACCACGGCTGGGAGGCGACTGCCAAGTCCCCGGGGACCCGGCGGGAAGGCAGCTCCATTAGAGAGGATGTCACCAACTCCACTAAATAAATCCCCTCTTTTCTTCTTGGTAATTTGTTTCTGCGCAGAATAAATTGAATATGTAATTTCATTTTCTCTCTCGGAGCATTAACAACCTTGGAATTGTTCGGATTCACAATGAAGACAACAAACAAGTAATTACCGACAAACTGATATCGCTATTGAGAAGAGAATGCAATTGATTTTAATTCTCGTCAGCCCTGTTTACTCTCCCATTGCATTAGGCATAATAAAGTGTTACAGTAGATTATGTTCTGTCGTAAAGTAGTTCTTATCAGACACCACAAACTGCCTCCTTATTAGAGAACATGCCCACACCATTATGCTCTTTACCCAGCAGCCTCTGTGAAGGCATGAACTGCCTCCGGCGAGGCTGCCCGCCCACAGCAGCCATCATGGTGGATCCATCCCTGGATGGAAGACGAGAGCTGCAACACCCATGGCTCTCCCAGGGCCAGCAGCTCCCAGCCAAGCCTGCTCCTCCTCGAGGGACCCTTTCTTGTGCATTACTTGGGAACTTTACCTTGGAAGCCAGGCTGTTCTCTGCCTTGCCAAGATCCAGGAGCTTTGCAGCATAATGAAGGAAGATGCAGAGCCACTGTGCACGGTCACTAGGACCTTCAAGCAAAGGTTTGGCCCAGGTTGTGTTTTTGGCAATGAAGTGATTGGCATAAGGTTGTTGGACTGCAATGAATGAGAATGAAATTTATTGTGATGTGAAATTTGGCATACAAAATGCAGCTAATGGTGCATCCTTCAACAGACAGGACATCCGGATCCTGTTCCCTTTGTCAGCTGAGGCTCGTCTCCCAGGGAAGGCAGGACTCCTTGTTTCGGTCCCTGACTTTGTCTCTGTTTTGAAAGATGACCTTCACCTTTCTGTGCATTGTTGCTTCTGCATGTTGAAGAGGGGCAGAATTCTTTCCCTCTCTTCCCAGAGGTGTGCAAATTTGACCAAAATTTCTGCGGTCAGTCTGTCCTGTCACTGGTTTACAAGAAGTGCAGAGAAGTGTGGTGAGCACAGCTTTTGCAAGAGATTCTTGGAACATCTTTAAATGGGACTTTTTCCATGTTCGTGCTGTTTTCTGAGATCTGCCTTCACTTCTCTCAGATCCTAACAGGCAGTTGATGCTCTGCACTAAATTAGGCCCTTTTTGTTATGTGCAGTCCACCAGCTCTCAAAATAATCTTTCTGAGCACAATTAATTATTAAAGAAAATCTAAATTGTGAATGATCGTTAAAGGAGGCATTGTCTCATCTTAATTATCTTTGCAGAGGTTTCTCTGGTCTTTCTGAGTTTGGTGAGAAAATTGCTTAAACTCTGTCAGATAACTAAGTAATTCCCCAATTAATATAACTAATGTTTACAGATAGATCGCTCCTTCCTTTAGTAAGCAATTGCAGCATTCAGTGACCTTGCTAAACTCATATATTAAGTATCTGTCTCACGGGACACAGATATACTGAGTTTGTTATAAAAATATTCATCTTTATTACAAAATATTCCCGAATTAACCTCTTTGAAGAGGCTTCTCATTTGATAAAGAATACAGGTTGCCACACTGAGGAGAAGACATTATCAGCTAATTAAGCACCAAAATTATCCAATAGAGTTACTTGGTATCTCCTTCAAAACATTTTCTTCCTTTGAATTCCCAAAGAACATGAAAAATGGAGCGTGCAAGGTGTTATTGAGAAAGAAATCCTCCTAAGACAAGATCTGCAGACCTTCACAAGCAGGTTTAGATGAAAGCATCGGGATTTTTGTGCAAAGGAAAGTCTGCTTACAGAGACCAGTAATTCTGAACAAAGTGCTTCATTTACTCCCATCTTTTGCAAGCGGGGATACTTTCTGAAACGTAACTCCTGAAGGGCTTGTCATGCGTAGCAGAGTCTTTTCCACTTCGGCAGGTGCTTTGTGTCAGCTTGCTGTGGCCGTGTTATAGGTGAGATGATGCTGGCCAGATTTTTATGTTTGACCCAATATTCCCCAGTCTGCAGGCTCACAATCGCTGTCAGTTTGTAACCCCTAACTAAAAAGGCTCTGTCCACTGTCCGTGGGGTGGCACAATGCCCATGCCTACCCTGACGTGCTTCAGCCACTCAAGGACTCTTGTACATGAAGACCCATTTTATCTGCCTCCCATGTCTGCCATAGGATGGGACACACTGTCCCAAGAGGAGCCTGCTTCCTTCCACTGGCATAGGGGACTCCTGAACAGCAGACTTAGACGTTGCTCCCTGTCTTGACAAGTGCAAAATTTACGTGAGTGGACCCCACTCTCTGTATGTTGCATGTATGAAACATTAAAAAAACACCACCCTTTTTTAAGCAATTAAAATATAAATCAAATTATGACACATAAACCTAAGATGTAATTATACTTTAATTTCATAAACTAAAAATATTTACAAAAATCACAATAAATCCTTGCAGGTAAGGACCTGAGGAGTCAGTGAGAGCTTTCCTAGTGCAAGTGAAGGAAGGAGACTCTCACAGGGAGGGCTGGAAACACGAAGTTCTCATAACATTGCCCAGAGCAGGCAAAGCCAGCAGTGTTTATCAAGAAAGCAGTCAGGTTTCTCTGCAGAAGAGTGTAGATGCCCAAGGATGACTTCTCTTGGTTCTCAGGTTTTGAAGAACATGGTAAGCAGCAGCTGTCTGGTTACACATCTTTGCAAACAGTATAGCAGTTGTTTGATAAATCCATTTTAAAAGCAGAGCAAGTTTAGATAGATTTTTTTCCCTGTATATGGTTAATTTAAAGCCCATTTAACAGTGTTAGTTTAATGCATTTTGATTGAATTTTAATTTGTATTCAAGTGAGCTTGACACAAATCATCAATTAAAGATGAATAATTTAATGTGAATAACATTTACAAACTAAAAATCCTAGTGAATGCAAGTTAAGCTGTGTAACTTCTTAAATAAATGAACATAAAGAAAATATTTCATTCTTGGTAGCAGCATGAAGTGCAAGACTGCATGATGCTATTTATTAACATCCCTAAAAGTTACTGACTTCGAGGGGGGGAAAAATAATTATTATTCTTGAAGACCATGACTTGCAATCCTTCTCACTTCAAATGTTTTTCTTCATCTCTGCTGCATAGAGAGAGGCAACTGGCTCACTAGGATGTTGAGACATACTGTTTCATCTGACAATCTTAAATTCATGAAGAATTTCTCCTTACATTGCAAATTCCTCCTTCTTTTGGTGTAGGAAGGAGGTCAAAGGAGAAAGTGCACACAAAAGACACACGATAGAGGAAAGGCTGGTGAGAGAAGAGCACAGTGGAGAAGCTCTCCAGGTGATGCTCTCCAGTAACGGGGCAGATAATTGGAATAAATTCAAGTAAGAGTTTGTCTTTTCAGGAAGATTAATGGAGATACTTGAAAAATGAACAAAACCCAATGATGCTGGTTGAAGAAGAGCAGCACAAAAGATAAGTGTCACCTGAGCTACTGGAAAGATTGCAAAGTGTAGACTCTAGAGTGAGTCATGGAGTTCTAAACTTGAGACAATTACAATGGGCATCCAGCCCTAGGAAACCGGATCCTCACTTAAATTTAGCGAAACTGCAACAGTTTGCTGGTTGCAAGAGAGTGTCATACCGTCTTAAGGACTTGGGGAGGGAAAGATGGTTAAGCTGCAGGTGACTGAGTTATCAAAATGCAAGGAGTGGGCAGAGGAAAATCAAAAGAGAATATTCCAAGGACAGGACAACAATAAACAATTAGAGAAGCCTGTGAGAAGCTGAAGAAAGGATTGCACATATTTAAAAAAAAACAAAACAAAACAAAACAAACAACATAGACAGTGCCAGGTTTGGACAGAGGCATAATACCTGCAAAAAACCACTGTAGTTTTACAAAAGCCTGAAGGAATGAAAATAACAAAACAGAAAGAAAGCACAAAGGATGAAGGAAGGAACAAAATTATATGCAGAAACCTTTCAAGCACTGCATACAGTGATGAGGCCATCATGCTGAACAGGCGTTAAATCTTCATTTTTTTATTTCAGCACCGGACAGTGGTGTTGGACTTCCCACTGCATCTGAAAGTGCAAAAACCATGAGTGAGAAAGCCCCATCAGCCTGAAGAGATCTAAAATCCAACTCAGACAATGGGAAGATCATTTCTACTGTTGGACACTATGAGCTGACTGAGAGGTAAAACAAAATCTTAGGAGGATAATTTAGTAATTGTTTTGGGAAGCAGAATACTAATTTTGGGGATGAGAAGGTTTCCTATACACAGAGTAGGATTCATGTCACCTCACTGTGGAAAACAACATCTGAGCTAGTCACCCTCAACTCCCCTGACAACCAGAGGAGAGAAGAGACACTTCTGGAGCATGATTCATCTACCCCAACGTAGATGCCTACCTAAGGATGAGATGAATGTACATTAAAATACCTAGAGCTTCTGTCAACTATAAAGGGAATCTAGACCAGCTCGAAAGTAAATATTTGCATTGAAGACATCTAAATCTGTTGGATAAATCTTGCCCTGGGTCTCTCAGACAGAAATTATACTGCTAAGGACACAACCTCACAAAGCAAGAAAGAAAACAGGGAGACAAAGAGAAAGCAGAACTAAGGAAAAATATTATCATGATAAAGGAGAAGTTGAATTCCTGGGAAGGAGACAAATACTACAAAGGAAATGCAAAACAATTTTTGATGCTGCTACAAACCAGGTAGGAAGAAAAGGTAGAACTAACTCGAAACTGTGATATTATGTGGGTAAATAGGCTCTGAAGGAATCAGCTTTGTGGTTAGCCCAGATTGTTTGATTATGCAGAGAAAAAGCAGAGTGGTGTTGCTGTTCCCAACAGTGAGAATTGGAAATATTAGGGAATGCGATTGCTAAATATGTCATTTGGTGTGTACATGACGTGTATGTGGGACAGCTGGTGTTAGACGTGGCAGTGCCAGGCTGCAGACAGCTGTCGTGTCTGTATGTGTTCTGCAGAAATTTGGTGTGAAGCCTCCTGCACCAAACCCAGGGTAATGTGGTCTAACGGGTGGGTGGGAAAAGGGAGTACAGTCTTAAAATGGACCTTTGGGAGGTTTGTAGAGTTTAGGTTGGCATTACTAGATTATGGAATAGCACCCTTGAAACTGGGACTAAAATACCATACATTTGGAGTGAGCCTACCAGGTGACACAAACACTGATGGCGAATACAGAGCTGTGGTATGCTCTTGTGAGTGCTACAAAAAAAATAGAGAATAAAATTTTCTATGTTAAAAGGTCACTTGAGCTGAAGCTTTTGCAGCCCTGAGACAGTGACAAATATGTCAAAGTGGAAGCAGAAAAGGCTCTTTCATAAAGTTACTGCATACTCCTACCTAGAAGAGGCCGGTCCTACCCCAAATCCTAAAGCAGGGCACACCTAGAAGTGCCAACTTTAGTGTCTTCAGCAGAAGGAACAGGGGAAAAAACTGCATGGGATACACAGTATGTAAATTCAAGATCTCACAGGTCCTCTCTGCAGACCAACAGTTAAGGAAGATGACTGCAGATGGTTGAGCCCTGTTGAAACAGCCTTGGGCTACTGCTACTCTTTGCTGACCCTCAAGACAAGGTCAGGATCCTGATTTCCAGGACAATCAAACAACTCCTGGTAGAGCCACCATGTGTGTCACTAATCCCCAGCAGCTCTAGTTCATGGAAAATTGGGACTGGAGATCACTGTTGCTCGCAGGTGGGACTGGGGTGCCCTTTCATGCAGCAAGAATGAACATGGATGACCCTGCTTTCATTTTCCAGGCTGTGGAGCATATTCTGCCCCAGTCCAGGAATACACAAACACTAATCTTCCCCTTTCATATTCAGACATATTTCGGGTGTACAGCTGGCAAAATGAAAGAACAGCAAATTGACATTATTTGCCCAGTGTTTCAAGAAATCCTGTGGGCAAGCTGGGAAGGGAAGCAAAAACTTCTTTCCTAATCCAGTCTTTTAACTCTTACATCTATATCCCTACCATATAACTCAAAATAAAGTCCTTGGAATACCCAGTAAATCCAATCTCCTTTGGAACCCCATGAGAAATATCTCCTTGTGGTGAGCCTCTTCCCTCAACATCCTTCTTCAAAAGGTGCTGGATCCCTCATCCTCTTGGCCTGGGCTTTATTAATTCTGGGGGAAGCTGGGTTTCCATCTCAGTGTTGTGAAACATCTTTACCACACCTCTATAGGTAACATTATCAGTCAACCTTGTGTATCATTAAAAAAAAAAAAAAAAGAGATCTGGTTAGTCAGAGGAGGTATACTTTCTCTAAGGTTGTTGACTGGTGTTAAATATATTCCCACTCTTTCTTGACAGAACCTCATCTCAGCCTTTATAGTGTTTCTGTGAGTGGGGTCAGCCTCTCAAGCCTACAGGCACTTGGCAGACCTTTATAACTCTTCCGACCTTTAGCGATCTCCCCAGCATTTCCAGGCCTATTGGGAGTTCATACTCTTGGCCAAGGGAACCAGCTCTTTCAGGCCTCTTCAGCATAGGTTTTCTATGCCTGCTGATAGAAATATTTTCACTGATGACAAATACAGTTTAACATCATCCTTAGCTGTCAAGACCAGAAAATAGTTCATCATCCTCATGTACTATTCACCTCACTTCTTCCCAAATTCAGAATACATTTATTTCTTTATATACTTCAAAATTTATGCTTCGTTATCCCTTTGTTGTGCCAGATGCAGATTCTCCCAGATGCTTCAGTTTGACAGTTATCTTCAGTTCGTAACTTCTAACATACATTAATTGTCACCAGCATTTCTATGGCTTTTTTTTTTTTTACTTGAGTAGCTGCTGTATGTGTTTCCTTTCTGCACTCCACAGTCAGCCCCTTGGGGAAGAAAGGTAAAAATGAGAGAGGCCAGCCAGCAGGGCCCAGCCTCCACTTCACATCTTCTGCGTGGGGAGCTCCTGGCAGTCCCTGGGTGTTTCTCCACCAGCACAAGTACCAACCACACAGTTATAAACCCCCATCCTCTCACCTGGGGTGGGTCAGCTCTAGTTTCTTACTGCCGTAGAATCATAGAATCACAGGATGGTTTGGGCTGGAAGGGACCTTCAAGCCCACCCAGTGCCACCCCCTGCCCTGGGCAGGGACACCTCCCACTAGCCCAGGTTGCCCAAAGCCTCATCCAGCCTGGCCTTGAACCCCTCCAGGGATGGGGCATCCACAGCTTCTCTGGGCACCCTGGGGTGGCACCACTCACAAAACCAGTGAAGTCAGGAAAACTGGATGTGGCCAGAGGACAAGGGCCTGCTGATATTGTGCCAGGTTGTGCTGAGATCGCATCTGGTAAATAAGGGACTGGAAATGAATGGTCCAGGATTGCCTGCTAGAAAAGAAGCTCAGTGTAACAAGAGGGCGGGCTGGCCTTTTGGAGCGGTTCCACTCACAAGCCCTTCATGTGTTCATTGGGCGAGGTCAAAAGCCCAGGTGTGCCTCGCCTCTCCTCCCCACCACTCTCAAACTGCATTCAGCCAGGACGTGGAGGACCTTCCTTCTGGCCCAGTAAGCATTAATTATCCCATGGAAAGGGATGGTAGGAGAATGCTACTACCCCAGGACATCTCAAGGTTAGACCCTAACAAGGACATCAACCAAGGTCTCACTCACTTCAGATGAAAACCTGAGTGACTGCTGTCTCTCCTGTGATCACATTTGGTGGCTATCCTGTTCAGGTGAAAGATGATGTAAGTACCAGTGGGGTAAGGCAGGAATGAGGCTTCAAGCAGGTCTGTGTGCTGTCAGGGCTTTTCTGGCCATGCACACATACTGCAGCAGGGACTGGGATTACTACAAACCCAGCTCTCCAGGGGTTTAAATGAGGATGGAGGAATACCACTGATGCCTAAGTTTAGGTGTCTAAATGCCATGTGAACTCAGCCAGTTGCCTTCAGCATATCAATGCTGATTTACACCAGTGAAAGAGTGGAAAACCAAGTCTGGTGTTCCAGGAGCTTGGAAAAGAAGAAAGAGGACACGTGAAAAGCCAATGGGTCAGAGATGAGTGGTGGTTTCCCACCCTCCTTCCCCAGCCTACCAATGCAAATTATTTTATCCTGACTTTAGCTTTCAGGACAGGAAAGCCAGCCTAGACAAAAGACACCTGCAGCTCTCAAGGCCTGTCACCCTGGCATAGTTGTCTGGAGTCCAAGCCGATAACAGAAATGATGATCTAGCCCTGGATTATATTGGCTCAACCAGAGTAAGTGCCAGGGACAGAACAGAGAAGAATTATGGACCCCAGCAGTAGGAGGGCTGCTGAGTGTGGAGGGTCTGAGCAATGGTGTGAGGTCCAGACATGCTCAGGGAATATTTCACCTTACTGCCTCTTGCTTCTCTGGGGAAACAAAAGAGATACAGATGCTGGGTTGTAAATTTTAAAGCAATTCTGTTGTGAACCTCCTTTTGAATTTAGAAGAGAATCCTTCATATAAATGGATTGAGAAATTCTCTCTCTGAAGTCATCCATCTCTTAATAGGACATCCTGACACCAGCTGAGTCAATCCAATGTCCATTGTTGATTTGAGTGTGTTCATCCAAGGCTGACATGACATTTCTTTTGTTGACAGAGCTCATATGTTACAGTAGCCTGTCCTTCATATTTCTCCGTCTTTCACTGCTTCAGCAGCTGCACACCAGGAGAAAATGCTGCATTTATTTATTTCATTTCGTCAAGGTCCATTTCCTAGACATTCCCTTCTCCAGCTAAGGGCAGCATTTGTCTGTTCATCCTAGGTTTCAGTTGGAGAAGGATTTATCTTGGAGATGATTCTTCAAAGGCCAATACAGCAAAATTCTCCAAAGTATTGGAGCACCTGATTTTAATTTCAGAAGCAGATACATAATAATGGTATTAGCCAGCACCTTCCATCCCAAAGGATTCTTCTCAAAAACTAGACTTTGACAGACAGCTCTACAGGTGGATCTTGATGAGCAACATAGGCAGGACTTCATGCGCCATGGCATTTCTGGGAAGAAACATGACAGCTGATTTGAACTTTGTCATATCAAATACTAAATCTCACATGGATTGCTGGAATGAGGATTCAAGCAGACAGCTCTGCTCTTTTAGCATGATGGGATCTTCTTCACTGAGAGCAAATCTCCTTTGTGCACAAAATGCAGCTGTCCTGGAAGTCCAGACTGGAAAAAACAATGAAGTCTGGCTCAGAAGGATGAGAAAGTGCTCTGGGAAAGCAGGACCACACGCTGGTCCTGTCCTTATGTCCTAGACTCCCTGCAGAGGCCTCTCAGGGACAGCATGCCGGGCTGGCTGGATCTCCGGTCTCACCCGACACTGATACCTGCTTGTATTATCATCTCATACAGATATGGATCAGTGCCTACACAGCCATGAGCACAAATACGGCTTTGGAGCTGATTCCCTTGGGAGAATCACAAACAACAACAACGAAACTCCACATGCAGCAAGCATCAGTCAGGGATTAGTGCACAGGCTTCCTCCGAAATCAGAAGTGCAGCAGGGCTGAAAACTGCAATGAACAGAGGACAGGGGAAGGGTAAACAGAGACACTGGGAAGATCATCGGGGTACCGCGGTACTGCCTTCTGGCACCTGCACCCCAGATGCCTAAACAGAAACACAAGGCAATGCTTCGCTAGCTGCTTTCTGCTGGGCAGCAGAACGTTTTGACCTTTAAATCATGCTTATCCATGAGTGGAGTCACCCCAACAGCTTGAAAAATATCTTCTAAAAGTTACTGAAGAAGATTTAAATCATGACTGATCAGTGCTAAGGGTCGTGCATCCACACAGGAACACACCAAGCAACCACTGCTGCCCATGATGGTGCCACCAGTGCCACCATGGTGATGGTTACTTGAGGAAGCCATGGTCCAGGGTTGATCATGGACGTGTGATGATGGTGTTTCTGGATGTGTCACTGATAGCAAATGTTAAAGCAGGGACTTTCTTCTCTCAAATCCCTCCTGTCTGAGCAAGAAGCCTCACGTTGGCTCTGGCAGTACAGCTCACCAGGCTCTGGATGTGCCCCAGATGTGCTGTATCAGCAATGAGGAGCTCTGCTTGTCAGGGACAGTTTTTCCCTGGGTCACTGTCTTGTGGCATGAGTAGGACAGAGGAGCTGGATCTAGCAGGTGCATATTGGGGATCCTGCTGTGTTGTCCTTTGAGAGCTGCCATTTTTTTCCTTTGCTAGGGAGTTTCTGCTCTCCTGAGCTTGCAAGACACATAGAAAAGCTCAGGAAAAAACCTAAACTGCAATTTCCAAAGAAAGGAAAGGTGATGGAGAGCTACCAAGAGGTTCTCCCCTTCCTGTGGGGGCTGCTTACCAGTTTGTATCAAGAACTTTACTGGAGAGGCCTGCAGAGGCAGGTGAACCCTAATGCTGGCTGCATCTCACCCTGCCTCACTTAGCAGGGGACAAGCTCTGCCATGCACTGCCCAGGTGTGTGCAGCCCTATTTAGCAGAGAGGTGGGGGCTACATCCATCCATCAGGTTGCAGTTGGACAAGGTGCTTTCTAGGGCTCTGCTCATGTGGACCTGCTGAGGAGCTCAAATACCACCATCCGCAAATCTGGACTCCCTCCTGTCCCCTGATGCTATGCAAGGTGTTACATTGGTTGCAGCATAAAAATACATAAAATCCAGTACTGACTGGGGAGCAGCAGCCAGGAACGTTGTGAGCACTGCTCTCAACAGGCAAGAGTTAACACGCAGTCAAGCTGCCTCTGCAGGTAAAGCCACTGCAGGGAGAGTTTCCTGCCGAAGCTCTAACATCCATGGTCATGCCAAGAACATGGTCCAGCCCAGCTAGCGTGCAGGTTAGGACCCCATGTTCTCCCCATCCCAGCCCCAGAGCTGGTCACAGGCTCTGGTCCCTTTCCTGGAGGAAAACAGGTCTAACTCTTCAGTGCTGTGTTGCTCCTTGCCTCATAAAGTTGTAGTAAAGACTTACAAGGGATTTTCTGCACAGCTGGCCAACCAATGCCCTTCACAGCACATCTCCAGCCCTTTAAATATTCACAAGGCTGTGTCTGCTGCCTAATTGAATTTCCTCTATGAATGAATCCGTTATTTTCCCATCTCCTGCAGCAAAGATGCAGATGAAGTATAAAGCTGGGATAGTACACCAAGAAAGCAATTCCTCTCTGGTTAACAGCTGAGCGAACACACTCCTGCTGGGATCAGGTCTCCAGCATCATTCTTCTCCCCAGACAGCCTGAAAATCACAGATTCATAGAATAATTCATGTCATGATGGACTGACAGAGGTCTCCAGTCCAATCCCTGCTCAGAGACGGGATACCATCAAAGTTAGTGGAGGTTGCTCAGGGCTTCATGTAGTGAAGCTTCAAATATCCAGGGATGGAGATAAGCCCTTTCTTTATGCCCTTGCTCCAGGGCTGGCTGTCCTTTATTTTGAAATTTTTGTTTTCCCTTGCATTGGTGAGACTCCTCTGTGTTGTGCCTGTTGCCTCTTGTCCTTTTGCAATGCATCTCCACCAAGAATCAGGCTCCATCTTTTCTATAGCCTCCCTTAGGCTGTCGGCAACAGCAGTAACATCTCTCAGCCTTCTCCTCTTAACACCAGCTTCAGCTCTCTCAGCCTTTCCCTGTGTCTCAGCACAGCCATCATGTGCTCCAGCCCCCGGACTAGATACAGCACTTCAGATACCATCTCACAAGTGCTAAACAGAATGGAATAATCTCCTCCCTCAGCCTGCTCACTATGCTCTTGCCAACACTGCCCAGTTGGCCTTCATAGATGCAAGACATGCTGACAACTCATGTGCACCTTGTTGATCACCATGCTGCCCCTCTTTTGGAACTGTTTAAGACCCTGGTTTTCTCATGAATGAAGGGGAAGAAGAAGCAATGGGCAGAAGCGCATTGATGGCAGACAGGGAGAAAGCAGAGAAGAGACCAGGTCAAATGTTAGATAGTTGTCTCAGCCTCCCGTGGTGCTCACATCCTGTTTCTCGGAGGTTTTGGGCATCCCAGAGAAGTTATTCTGTAAAGACATCTTAGACTCTGAGGTTGCCAAGGAAGGTGATCTGTTTTATCCTTGGCCAGGAGCTAATATCTAACTGGATAGCAGGAAGAAGTGAAAAAGAAGCCCTGTGGCCTCAGCATTTCGGTCACAAGACCATAGGGAGCCTGAGCAGACTACTAAATGGCAGTGGCAAGGGATGGGAGAAGATGAAGGAGCAAAGTGGCACATTGGACTGGAAAAGGGCTCCACCACCCATACTTCAGGTGGCTCACAGGCTTCGTCAAGTCCTGGATTCAGATTCATGCAAGTTTTGCATGTGGGACCCAGAGTAAGAGAGCTTCTGCTAATGGTGGTTACTTGCTTGGGTGTTGCTTCATGCCCTGAAAATTTCTAGGTAGCTGGCTCCCAGCAAGGATGAACTCGAATGGGGTCCTAGCTTTGTCTTTCAGCCCTAAGGAGGAAAGTCTCTCCTCTCTTATATGGTGAGCTACTCCCTTCAGGGCTCCCTGGTGGGAACAAGGTTGTCACCCACTGTAGGATCCACTGACATCAGTCCCAAGAATGTGCTGAGGTATTTGTCACAGAGCCAGTGTGCGTGTGCACATAATGAATGGGAAGAACCACATGGGGCTTTTGTGAAAGATCCCTGCCTGCAGATTGCATCCCAGTACTGCAGACTCTAATCTCTCCAGTCCTACATCATATCCAGCCCTCACCTGCTCCTCTCCGGTTGGGAAGAACCTTAGTGGAGCTCTCTGCGTGCAGAGCCCTCCACCTACACTGGGTTATCTTTGAGAGAAGCAATAGTCTCTTTATAAAGCCCTAGGAAGAAGAAGGACTGTGCATGGAAAAAAAGTCCTTCTAGACCCAGTCCTATGCACAATTTCAGTCTCCTATGGGCCATGGGAGGTGCTGAATCCCTAGCACACCAGGGAACCTGCACCGACTTGGGCTGAGTTTTATTGTGCTGCAGGGTTAAGAAGCAAGATGTAGTCATCATGGCCAGGCAAGCCAACTCTGTCCCTTCCTGATCTGGTTGCTAGGATCTCAGTCTCTAGTCTGTCCTGTTCTGTTTGCAGTATAATTGCTTTCTCCATCACCTGTGACAACGGTGCTGGCTTGAATAGTAGATTGACCACCCTAGAAATTGCTCTCCACTGTTCCTGGCAAAAGCTTTTGTCATTGGCCTTCTCTGCCAACTAGAAGATTAATCCTGGCAGAAATCTCAGCATCTGAAGACATCAGGTTATTCCTCAATGACAGGGACGTTTGGCAGAGGAGGGCAATTTAGAGAAGTGGACCCAGCTTGGTGGCACCTCTTTGCCTGATAGTTGCGTGGTCTCTACAGGGATGTGGCAGGTTGCTGCCTTTGCAGCTCACTGAACCTTGCAGCAGCAGGTTCCAGCCAAAACAGATGCTGATGGTGCATTTGGACAACCAGTGCCCCTTCTCAGGGCTGAATTTCCACCTTCTGAATGAGAATCACCCTCCCTCACACTCTTTGTCCCTGGGGAAAGCTCACAGTGTCATTCAGATAAGATCTTTCTGAGATAAAAAGTGTAGCAGGGAGCAGCTGCATCACCTCATGGTGACATACAAGGAAAGGAAAGTGCATTTCAGCACCATTCTGCTGCTGTCCCAGTGCTGCAGTAGTGAGGTGACTCTCCTCAGCCGCAACAATAGAGGAAGAATTGAGACGTGGGTCCCAAGAGTGAGACACAACACAGGGAGGAGAATAACATCCCAAGCCCCTTCATCTTCTCTCACACAGGCCAGTTCCTGGGCCCCTCTGATATCTCTCAAATGGTGTCAGGGAGGTGAGAGGTGCTTGGTTCACATCTGCAAGACGCAGAAGGTTAAGGACATTTCTTCACTGCACAATGCAGGTCTGTGCAGTGGTCCCTGTGCTAACTCTGATGGAACTGGTCTGGCTGACATCCTAGCACTGTGCAGAGATGCTCGCTGATGTCCTGGAGGTGGGAACATCCTGTTCTCTGAATGCTCCCAACTCCAGCACCAGCTCAGCACAGCTGGAGACAGCTAACCAGCATGACCATGGTGGCACTGGGAATCTGTGGCAGAATAATTGTTAAAGCAGCCACCCCACAGGCAGAAAGCAGGCTAAGACCTCAGTGAGCTCAGAGGCATGAACTCCACCTGCCCTGGGAGGGACAAACCTCCAGGAGTTCTGGCTCCTTGGACCTCAGGTTATTTCTCCTGTTCTTTGACTTGGGATGTTTCTGGGCTGGGCAAACGGTTGGATCTTAGTTGCTGACAGGCACCAGGGAGGTGAAGGTCTGCTCTGCTGCAGCTCTGGGAGGGTGTGCTCATGCAAAGCACATGGGAGAGGCATTTCCTAGTTCAATGTCAGAGAAATACACCTTGGGAGAGCCAGAGAAGCAGACTGGAGAAGTGTCAGTCAGAATAAAAGTGGATTAATTGCACAGGACATTTTGTGGCTGCACATGAATCATGGAACATCATTGCTCTTACTCAGCAAGACAAAGAACACAAATCCTAAGGGGTCTTCAGTGTCCCCTTGCAGGCAGAGGAGTTGTCTCTCCGCTGCACCCCTCCTTGGGCATTGCACTCTGGGTCTGGATATTCATCCTGCAAAGATGCACTGCATGCCCCGTGGCATGACTACCGCTGCCTCCCAGCCCGTAATGAAAGTGCCCTTTTTTAGACAACACCATCCTGTGTGCAGCCAGACAGTGCTCTGAGAGCTGCCTGCACACAGCACAGTGGAGAAATCTCAGTCCAAGTCTCTGGCCCCCAGCAGATTGGGGACATAAGAAGAAGAGAGTGGGGATTTAATGGTGAAGGACAGAGAACCGGGAATTCATTCCTGTAGACCTTTTCTAGAGCCGGTGAAGTAGGACTTCAGGACTTGGCCCACTGCATGAATGCAGCCTGCTGGGTTTGAGGAGAAAAGAAAGGGCAGAGCTTCAGTAAGAGACAGATGAGCATTTAGTTCAGCTCTGTCCTGGTTTAGGCTGGGATAGAGTTAATTTCCTTCCTAGTAGCTGGTATAGTGCTGTGATTTGGATTTAGGATGAGAATAATGCTGATAACACACTGATGTTTCAATGTTGCTGAGCTGTGCTTACACCAAGTCGAGGACTTGTCAGCCTCTCATGATGCTCTGCCAGTGAGGGGGCTGGGGGCACACAAAAACCTGGGAGGGGACACAGCCAGGACAGTTGACCCCAACTGTCCAAAGGAACATTACAGAACATATAACCTCATGCTGAACATATTAAACAGTAAAACTGGAGGGAGTTGGCCAGGGGGTGGTGGTGGCTGCTCAGGGACTGGCTAGGCATTGGTCAGCGGGTGGTGAGCATTGTGCATCACTTGTTTTGTACGTTCTTTTATCATTATTATTATTTCTCCTTCTTTTTCTGTCCTATTAAGCTGTCTTTATCTCAACTGACGAGTTTTACCTTTATTGCAACTTTCTCCCCCATCCCACTGGGAGGAGTGAGTGAACAGCAGCGAGGCGCTTAGCTGCCTGCTGGGTTAAACCCCAACCAGCTCCCTAAAGGATATTCCTGTGGGATATTGGGCAGCAGGACAAGACAGGCTTTACATTCTTCCAGAAGACATCCTGTCCTGCTGTGGGGAGTTGCACTAAAACCTCTTCTACCTCCCTGCCACCCATATTCAGGCCAGCTGAGAAGAAGGAAAATGTGCAGTTTGTTGGACACTGGGATTTGCCACATCTCCAAGAGTTCAGAGAGCAATGAGTTTTTTCACCGGGGAGTTCTAAAGGTGTTTTCTTTCCAGAAAAGTACAATTTCAATTTCTTATTGAGTCAAACTCTTCTATATGATTAACAGCTGTTTTTCATCCAAAACCATTTTCAGTTAAAATATATCGCCTTGAAAAGGCACTGCTCACCCTGTTTTGCATCTGCCAATCCATGACGATAAGTCATTCAAAGACTCACCTTGATGTGTCAGGTCCATCTTATTTTCTCTAAATTTGACTAAATGTATCTACTTTGAATGGCATATTTGTGGAGCTTCTGAAGGACAGGATACCCCAGCCTGACTGATAAACAGCCTGTTCTTGCATCCAGACATAAACTCCTTCTCTTGTTCCTTCTCATGTTTGCTTTCTGCTAGGTGCTTGCAAGATGAGACTCATCAAAACATAAGATTATGTAGATTGAGCAGATTTCTCAATTAAAGCAGATTTCTCATGGCCTTGTACAGTTAACTTTGAATATCTTTAGCAATTAAGATCCCACAGCCATACTGCACTCCAGTTCCAGTGTCTGAGCACCCTCAGATTAAAGTATTTTTCCTAATTTCCAGTCAGTGTTTCCTCCATTACGACTATTTCCTGTTGCCTTAGCCAAACTCTATATACCTCCAAGTAGAGTCAGGGGATGTCTTCCCTACAACTGCCCACTGGAGCTGAAGACAGCAATGACAGATGTCTCCCCCTTTAGCCTTCTCTTCCCAAGACTAAACAAGCACCTTTCTTGCAGCTTGTCTCCATACATCATATGCTCCAGCCCTCTAATTGTCTTGGTTGCATTCCACTGGACTGGTACCAGTATGTCAATGTCATTCTACAGGGAGCCCAAAGCTGGACACAGCTTCCAGACGTGCTCTCACACATCAGCAATAGAGGGGAATAGTCACTCCCCTTGCCCTGCTTGCTACACCCTTCCCACTAAGCCTGATCTGGTTTTGGCTTTTGTCTCCACTACAGCACGCTCCTGACTTGTGCTCAATGTGTTGTCCACCAGGATCTCCAAATCCTTTTCTGCTAAACTGTTTTCTGGCCAGTTGGCTGCCTGTCCTGCTACATGGAGTTATTGCATCCCAGGCACTGAACTTGGCATTTGCCTTTGTTGAAGTTCGCGAGGTTCATCTGAAGAGCAGCCCTGCCCAGGGTATTGACCGCTCCCCCTGCAGCCAGCTTTCATCCACACACGTGCTGAGAGTGCACTCTGTCCTGTGATCCAGGCTGTTAATGAAGACATTGAACAGTGCTGACCCCAGTATCAGCCCAAGGGATGTCACAAGTCACCAGTCACCAGTTGTACTTTGTAAGACTCATTATAATTCTTCGAGCTGAGTGTTCCAGCCAATTCAGCCAATTTTCTACCCGAATTATCATCTTAATCCAGTGTGTATCTCACCAGTTTGTCTATAATTCTTTGAGATTTCTTTGTTCCTACTTTGCTCCAGAGAAGGAAGGAAGATCTCAGTCTCCTCAAGCTGTTTAGAGCTCCAGGATTGTATAACATGCATTTCTCCAGTGAAGTGATTGTATCCTGATTGCTGCAGCAGCCAAAGGTATTCAAAGATCAACAAGAAACCTTAGTCTTCTTCTCTGGCCTCCTATGTGCCCTAGGCAGCAGAATTTCTCCCAGTTATTCAGGACTGAGTTCAACAACTTTATTTTGACTAAACTGGCATTACAGAAGAAGTACACAGTAAAGGTTTGAAAAAGCAGAAGGTGAGGACTGCACCATTTCCACGGGGTGACAGATCCAGCACTCAAAAGCATACTAAAGCTGATACCTTATTTCTAATTGTCTCTTGTTTTTCCTCTACAACAAAGAAATGGTCTGAAGAGCATGGAAGCTTCACCACATGAAGGATTTTGAAAGAAACCCTTTTCTACCTTTGTGTTTTCCGACACTGAATTTGTTTCTTCAGTAAAGTACAGGTCTGTTCTGAAACCAAACTGAGCACGAGCCATTCTGCAGCTTCACTTTCTTTTTCTGTATCCTTCTGTTCAACCCACAATGAATAAACTACTCTCTGTTGGTGGAAACCAGCTGGGATCTTAAACACAAGCTGGGTTTGTTCCTTCTTGGAGCTTCAGTCTAGTCTCTCATCTATTAGGACACATCTCCATAGGTCCTACCAGAAGAAGGAAGCCAGGCTAGAGGAACAAAGAAATGTCATCTTCGCAGAGTAGCACAAGAAACCTGTACCAAGGTAACAGATACTGCTTAGGAATCTAACCCTGGAAGTGGGTCGCTTTCCCTCTCTGTGTCTCCCATCAGATGTTCCTCCTACACCAGCTCTCTGGCTGGCGGCTGTTTGAAGCTGAATACCAGGTGGCCTGTTGCTTTTCTTTTTTCCCTAATGTTTGACAGCTTACACTGAGCTTAGCTGAAGGTGTTCTGAGGCAGCTATTAGTTTGTTTGCAGAGTAAACTAAAAGACTTGACCTGTTTTATCTTGGTAGAAACTCTACTTTGGGTAGTCAAGTACCAGCCATTGGCTAACGACTGTACTCTTGGACTTTAAAAGCCCCCATTTGGGGCTTGATTCACGTATTTCCAGCAGAATGGGTAATTTCTTTTACCCTGTCTGAAAGTTTGTTGTCCAGCCTAATCTTGGTATCAAGGCTCCCCCTGCAGTCACTGGGCAAAGACGGGCACCTCCAGGGAGCAAATCTGGCCGTACAAAGGTTTTCTTTGATAAAGATATACAGAGAAATTACTCTTTGGAAGGAGCTGAGTCTCTCCCCAGAGGCTGTATGGCAGTCCACACACTAGATGTAGATGGAAGTGTAATTTCTGAGGGGTCTACTCTCTTCTCTGCATTTAGCTGCATGAATCAAACCCAGCACAAGGAAATGGAGAACCCTGGTTTTGTCCCCATAATAAGGTTCCACATTCCCCTGTTCTCCTCTTATGGCTTTTAATTGAATATCTGAGTCCATCACCCTCCCATCCATGGTCCACCCTATATTTCCAGAGGCCAGAGTCTTTGCGATTCTGTTCCTTAGGAACTCTGTGGCACAGAGTCAAAGTAATTTCTCAGTCTTTCCTCATTTGCACATGTCCATCAGTCTTTCTGACAGGAACGATTGCAAAGAGCATAGCTGCATCTGGCCTGTCTGAGTATTTCAACACAACCATCACAGCTGATTCCAGAGGGAATGTGCAAGGAAGGAAGGAAGCATGCGAGGAAGGAAAAGGACAAAAGAAAGAAAGCAAAAGAAGAGAAAGGCAAAAAGGCAATTGCAAAGGCAAAGGAAGAGGAAAAGGAAAAAAAAAGGAAAAATAAAACCTTTTTATTTTGTAGCTTGCAGTGATTCCCTGTAAAGAAAAAAATCTTCCCAAGCAAATAAGGTTTCCTTTGAAGAGTATAAACTCCCTCCCATGCTGAGAAGTATTCAAAGCAAGGTTTGCCATCCTGAGATCCAACAGGCAGCCTCATCACAGATCAGAGCTGTACGCAGGCCCAGCTCCCTGCTACTCTCTTCCGTTCACCTCATCTCATTTCCTCTCTGCTCTGCGGCTTTCCTACCCTTCACCTCCTTTTCTCTGCTTCCCTGTCTTGCAGCATTTCTGCATCCCAGTCCCTCTTCTCCAGCTGTTAGGCCAATTGAAGACCTTCCATCTCATCCCACCTCAACCCCAGCATGAACCTGCCGCACTCCCCACAACCCCCAGCTCACAGCTCCACTCTTGTTTTTCTTTCTTGCCTGCTGATATTTTAGCCTTCCCAAGGGAAAAATGCAGCCAACCATCATGCAGAGACGTCAGGTAGAGGTGAAGAGCTGAAACAGAAACTCGCAACACAAGCTGCTAAGTGAAAGCAGGTTGTAATGATCCACTCAAAAGCATTTTGCTAACACTTATCTGAAAAATATCCCTCTGCAAGACGTTTTTCAGTCTTTCTTTGAGAGAATAGCTTGAAGAGCTTTCAGCAGTCAGTTGAACAGATTTGCTCCTGACCTTAAATATTTCTAAAATATTTTTGACAAAATACCGATTTCCAACTGAACATCTCTGTTTTCAAGTGAAGCTCTAGAAACTTTTCGATGCTCCCTTGTGGCAAAAAATGTAAACATTTCTTTACAATGAATCTTAATTTTTCATCCAAATTTTCACAGGAATCCCTAAACAAAAGTCCAGAAACCTGCCCTGTGTGGCCACCTCATCCTTTTGACCTTTTTATCACTTATGGTTTTGTTTTACCAGAAATGTTATTGTCAAATTTACGGCAACTAGT
The DNA here is from genome assembly GCF_000699245.1 of Pterocles gutturalis. Classification (NCBI taxonomy): domain Eukaryota; kingdom Metazoa; phylum Chordata; class Aves; order Pterocliformes; family Pteroclidae; genus Pterocles; species Pterocles gutturalis. Next base: position 63,372 of record NW_010143598.1, on the reverse strand, counting down.
TGTGTGCATCCAAGTTTTGCCAATTTAATATTAATCTTCTGACAACACTCAGGCTTCAGCTAGCCTCCTAATTAGTTACTGGCTGCAGAGGAGAAAATTATTGTGGAGAAACACTGACCTTCTACCCATGGGATCTAATTTTTCTTTGCTATCACTAGCTGGAAATTTGGAACAGAGTGATGCTTAATCCTGCCGGCCCTGCCAGTCTTACTCCTCTGAAGAAATATGAGTGCATGGACTGCTTTACTTGCTAATGGCTGCTCGGAGAAAGCTGCATCTTTAGCAAGAAAATTTCTGCTCAAGATGACATGGTAAAACTGCAGCAGCTCAAGTTAAGAGGGCCTGGAGATGTTTGTCCTGGTTAGGTCAGGGTGTGTCTGGAGCACCTCTCTGGGAGGGGTGTTTGTCAGGGAGTGTAGTGAGAGGACAAGGGGTAATGGGTATAAGCTGAGAGAGGGGAGATTTAGACTAGACATTAGGAAGAAATGTTTTCCTGTGCGGGGGGTGAGGCAGTGGCCCAGGGTGCCCAGAGAAGCTGTGGATGCCCCATCCCTGGAGGGGTTCAAGGCCAGGCTGGATGAGGCTTTGGGCAACCTGGGCTAGTGGGAGGTGTCCCTGCCCATGGCAGGGGGTGGGACTGGATGGGATTTAAGTTCCCTTCCAACCCAAACCATTCTGTGATTCTATGATTCTATGATTCTGGCAAGGCTGCAGAGATTGGGATCTCTCCACTGCATCATGTTGGTAGTGGAGAGCTGTTCACACTCATTGTTTATGCTCTCGTTTACTTTTCATTAGTTTGTTAGGCAAATCTTCTTTCAAGTGTTTTCATTCTCATCAGTCAATAAATGATAAAAATCAGACATGGAATGTTCTAAAAGTGGAGCCACGAAAAGACCTATTTCCTGTCAGCCCATATGTTCTCGGCAAAGAGAGCTGCACATCCCAGAGGAAAATTAAAGATCTGAAAGAACATCTGAAAATTCATCAGACGAGTTTCTCAGCAGATCTCGATTGCACAGACTGAAAAACAAGAGCCCAGTGCTAGTGGACAACTAAAGATCTCCACCTAGTGAAACACAGTAACAGGACAGCTTGCTGCTTTGCAGTCAGGAAAGTCAGGCAGAAGGCGAGGAAAATGGTCTGCAATTAAACGTCAGGTTTAACACCAGTGCTGTCAGAATACCAGATCTGACAACAATCTCGGTATCGTATCGATGCTGTGAACAGCAGCCACCCCTGCAGCTTGCAGGGGGAATGTGGGGTGTCCAGCTCAAGAGCATCCCCAGTCAGGCAGCCGGGGAGCCTGGACACGATGATGGTGAGAGCCATGGTTTGTACAAAAAGGGGTAACGCACAAAGCTCTGGTTAACCTCTATGTGGCAAGGCTCCATTAGGAAAGCATTAAAATTCCCCTCTCAAAGTCCTAACCCCTACCCAAGGTGATCATGGCTCTGTATTAACTACAACCCCACAAATTACACGATGCAGTAATGATGGCTTTTGGCTGGGAACCTTTTCACGAGATGACATTTTTCCTATTGATGGGATTACCCATTCTGTTGCAAGCACAAGATAATTGTAATTTCCTGGACTGCTACCGAACACATAGAGGTTATGGGTAGTCTTATTAAAGCTTTCATATTAGTGGAAAATTGTACGCTATGAGCTAGGAGAAAATTAATGGCCATTCTTTTGTGGTTTGCATACAATTAAATTCCTAGGGGGCCTTTCTGTTTCATCTGAAACAGGTGATGTGTACTTTATTAAAAACATCACCCGCACCTTCCAACCACGATGAGGCTCAGGGTTATTTCTCAATGCGTCCTGCTGAGCTCACAGGATTGTGTGACCAGACTCCCCAGCTCTACCCTGCTCTCCCTGCGCCCAGCCATGAGCAACATGCTGCTGCACTATTAGCAAAGAAAGCCTTTTGGATGAAGGAGCCAGCTTTATAGATAATTACATTGTGGTATTGTGCGGTGGGTAGCTGGAAACCAAAAAGCAGTTCTCAGAAATGGCCAGATGTCCTGGGTTCAGCTGGGATAGGGTCAGTTTTCACAGAAGCTGGGAGGTGGGCACAGCCAAAGGGCTATTCCATACTACACTGATGTCATGCCCAGGATATAGGGGAAGCCAGCCGGGAGAGGGCTGGGGGATTTTGCGCAGTGTTTTGGTGTGGTGAGGTCTTTCCATTGTGTGTTCATTCTATAATCCTGTTTGTTATTATCTTCTCTTTCTCTCGTGTTGTATTATTAAAATGTGTTGTTACCGCAACTCACGAGGTTCCACTTTTTGTTTTAATTCTTTCCCCCATCTTACCGGGAGGGAGAAAGGTGGGAGAAGGGAGCAACCACGTGGCATGCACTGCTGCTCGGTCCTTACCCACGACACGGTAGCAGGGGGACATTTCAAAGCTGGAGGCTACGCAGCCCCAAAGAGGTACCCGGCAATAACATACCTCCAATGCTACAAATGCATCCTCATGTTTGGAGTTGGGCTGATGTATGTCCAGACAGGTAGTTCCCAACCTGAGCCAGGCTGAGATGTCTCATTTTATTAATGCTTCGTCTTATCTAAAGGATAGCACTGCTGATACCTCTTCTTTGCAGGCTTCCTTGCAGGACTGAAGCTTTTTCTTCTCCCAAGAGCAGAACTCATGCTTTGTTTTCCCTCCTGAGATGCAGCTCCCTGAGCAAGTGATTCCCTTTCTCTTCAAAACAAGCTGTGCCTTTCACTTCCCCACCTGCTGCTCAAGTCTAGGAGATAAACATCATAATAACCCAGCAGTTTTTCCACTGTTTCCATCCCACTGTGTTCAATAGTGGTGCCTCACTGTGCAGGCAGCATGATCAATCTAGGGCAGCAGATGTCCATCTTAGAAATAATTGAGCTGTAGACATTAGGACTGCATCCACTCAGTAATCGGGAGGCGTGAAACCTCCACACTGACTTAGCGCCAATCCAGTAGGTATGAGGAACAAGGCTGGCGGTGGGTAATGTCTGCATTTCAGCACAGGACTTTCACATGAGTCCAGGACACAGGATGTGCAGATGAGCAGCTAAAACATACTTCAGTCCAGGTCTCTGTGTCCTTACAGTGACCATTACCACTAGATCTATTAGAGGAAACTGGATGCAGTGCTACGGTTTTCCTGAATGCAAAGAAAAGGATCTGAAGAACTTGAACAAATTTTCCTGGGAGATGCACAGCTTCTCAAAAAGTGTGTCTGAAACCTAGGTAGAAGTTTTCTTCAAAATATAATAGCTTGGCCAGTAAGTGAAATAGAATTAAGCACAACTAAAATACATCAAACCTGTTACTTTTTCCAAAATGAGTGTAGCTTTGCATATTTTAAATTTCAGAAAACACTTTTCTTTCATTTCATAAAAATAATTATTAATTAGACTTTTACTGTCATCTCCACATTTTCGCAGGTCTTTGGTTAAAAACTCTCTACTCCACCATCAGCTCTGAACTTTGGTTGCTAAATTTGGTTACACAGTAAAATAAGTCCTGATTCCCTTTCAGTGGTCCCAGAATATCAGGGAGGCAGGGAGGTCTCATGGATCATGTTTTCAGAGTACATATTTCCTAGCTTAGGTCAGTATGTTGCTTCATGCTACATTTTACCTTCTCTGTGATGAAGACTGATATAGAGAAATTGTTGTGAAGTTGCTGATGGGGCTGGAACAGAAATCATGGAATCATAGAATCATAAAGGTTGGAAAAGACCTCAAGGATCATCAAGTCCAACCGTCAACCCAACACCACCTGACCCACTAACCCATGTCCCCAAGCACCACATCGACACGTTTCTTGAGCCCCTCCAGGGATGGTGACTCCACCACTTCCCTGGGCAGCCTGTTCCAATGCCTCATCACTCTTTCAGGGAAGAAATTTTTTCTAATATCCAGCCTAAACCTCCTTTTGACAATACCTTCTTACCACTTCTCATTACATGGGGATGGATAACTAGATCAAGATAAAGATGGAGGACACTGGGGTAAGTATGTGATCTGACTCATGAATCCTCAAATCAGGGGGGAGGAGGGAAAATTTATTTCTTAAAGAGCCACCAACATCCATAACATTGTTCCTTGTCCAGTAACCCAGCAGTCTTGTCAAAAATTCTGACCTGCTTCAGACTTTGCTTTGTGATACCAGTGAGGTATCACAAACAGAAGAGCTTAATGTCGGCTCCCGCTTTGCCAATAGCAAGATCTATGTACCGTAACTTTCCTTACTGCAAGCGAAGCTTGGTTCAAGGAAAATCAATTTGTTGTGGACTCATCACTGCAAGGATACTGTGTGCTCCTGTTTACTATGGGGGAACATAAAATTCATTTGGACTGAAGTATGATTCATTAACTAGCCCCAAATGGTAGTTGGGCTAAATTTTTTTGTTGTTTGTTTGTTTTTTGTTTGTTTTTTTGTTTTGTTTTGTTTTGTTGGGTTTTTTTGAAAAAGCTCTCTTTCTATGTGCACAGTCGGGAAGGCGAGCACATCTCTCTGTGCCTCATAACCCCACAGAGACACAAGGCTTTGCTGCAGGGCTCACCCCCATGACGACTCCTCTGCCTTGAACAGCCACACGGCAGCTTTGGGAAAACAGTTCTGTTTTGCTAAATCATCCAGCAGAGCTAGGAACAGCATGTTGGACCTCATCCGTCTTTAAGGCCAGAGGCAGGTAAAGGAGGGCTAACTTGGCCCCACTGTCCCTTCACATTTGCAGCCCATTGACCCATGGACAGACCTTTGGCTTGGTGGTTCCTGCCCGCAGGAGAGGTCTGAGCTGGGCTGTCATGGATGGATGGTCTGGGCTATGGTCCTGCCTGAAGGAGGCAACCTGTCCCCTTGCAGGAGTAAACACATCCCTGCAAACCTCACTTACACGCCATGGGGTGGGGCTGGGAGATCAGGAGCAAGGAATCGCAGACGTGCTTCAAGCCTGATGCGAGTCTTCAGCCTCACAGAAACCACCTCATCACAGTTACAGCACGGGCTGTGACCCAGTTAAAAGTCTCGTAGAGAGATGAAGGCGGCAGGTTAAGAGTAATTAGGTTCTGCCCCAGCCTTGTCACATTCATCACAGACCCTGTGGTGTGAAAGAAAATCTCCCCACCATGGCCACCTGCCACTTTACTGGTCTATGCAGGTGACGATTAACTACAAATTCTGCTGGGTCCTCCAAAAAGGCTGCAGAGTTAAGACTAAACCTAGTCCCACTCGTGGACTAAGTTTGGGAGAGTCAGAGCTGCCCTATGCATTAAAGAAGAGAAAAATCACTGTGCGTGGAGGGCAGGGGATCTCACCTGAGTATGGCCCTACCATCCTGATGGTCCAGCAGCTCAGTCAGGGGATGCCTTGGACCCATCACTGCTGAGCTAAATTGCTGGAATCTAACTGGGAAAGCTGCAAACCCATCATTTGAAAACCAACTCCTTTTCAGCCTGGGTTCAGGAAAAGACTCTATTTCTCAATAGAGGCCGGCTGCATTTCACTCTGCACAACTAACCTCGAAGTGAGGGCTCCCTGCAGCTGATTTATGATGTGGCTTCTTCTGATTTAAGAGATAAATTGTCATTGCTTGAAGGTTAGTTGCTCCTTATACAGATTCTTTCGAGTAAACACTGACTTCATCACATGCCGTGAACCAGGAGAGAGAAGAAGGATAAAAAGAAAGTGGACCAGGAGAGACTTCAGTGTGTGATTTCCACATGCCCTTTGGTGGGTGAGAGGCTTTCCAGCACCAGGGTTTGTTGTTTCTGGATCATACAACAGAAGGTCTCGAGCAAAAGGTGAGCAAGGGCAACCCATGATCCTCAGAACAGGCTTGCCCTGGGAGGGGTCCAAGCGTGCCAAACCAATGCAGCCACACTGTGTGTGCATCCTGGGGGTCAGGACGGTGGCCCAGAGACCCTGCTCCGTTCTCTCATGTACAGGGAAGCAATTCCTGTCCCCACATGCAAAAAAGGCAGCATGATATTTAAGAGATTTAATCGGTCAAACAAGCCCTGC
>NW_010143598.1:44028-57319 GCF_000699245.1 Pterocles gutturalis | reverse complement strand
GAACCGCCCATCTCAGCCTGTCTGCTATGAAATGTGAACGGCCTCATGAATGGCTTGCCATAAAATGGCCAGCACCTGGGGAAACAGTTTATTTCATGCCCTTCTCCCCACGTGGCAATTTATAAATTTTCCTTCAGTTTGCAAATGGGCGCTCCACTTCTGTCAGTAAAAGCAAACAGAAAATCTCCTCGGAGTCCTAGAAGCATAAAAGTGCAGATATTCTTGGTCTGATAATCCAAGCAGGGCTCACCAAAACATCTTCGTTTATTTTTTTATGGGTTGGGGTTTTTTCTAGGAGAAATCTGATTTCCAGACTAGGTGTAGCTATAGGCTCGGTGGCCATAGGTGCCAAGAAGGCTGTTGCATGGGCGGGATCATGGGTTGCAGCATCTGCAATAAGGTCCTGCTGCTGGAGGAAGAGGAGCACTCTCTGGGGATGTCGGAAAGGCAGCAACACCAGATCTGGGTACACCAACAGGGTAGGGTATGTGGGATAACCCTGCCTCCCTCCTCAGCATGGGTAAAGACACACTGGAGCAGAAGGACAAGTTTGTGGCAGAGGAAAGACGTGGAGCAACTGGAGAGTTCAAGACTAGGCAGAGAAGAAGGGAAGGAAATAAGATCTGTGACCGACAACTGTATGAACTGGATTCATTTCACGTAGGGAAGACTGAGTGCAAACAGGGTATCTCCAGGTACAACTGCAAAGAGGAACAGAGCAGATGTTTCATCATAGACAGGAAACAAAGCAATGGGTTTCAGCTGAAAAAGGTAAATACAGGCTGGGAGAGCTGAGAATGAACAGAGACAAGCATGTGCCAGGGTGAAGGGCTGGACCATGACACGCTGTGACCCTTTCCAACCCCTGCTGTCCTCCAAGCATTTAGTTCAAGTGAGAAAACTCAATACTGTAGGTCTGTAATTAAAAAAAAAAAAAAAAAAAAAAAAAGTCTTTAGCTCATAACTGAAATAATTGGCTGAAAATTTTAGTCTTAAAAGGTGGATGTCTGGAAACTGCAGAAATCTGAGGATCCTACGGTTTCCAAAACTACATATGGAAAGAAACTCCTCTTTAGCCCACTCCAGGTGGCTGTTCTCATTTCAGAGCACTCATAGATTACATTTTCCACCCCCACTTCTCAGAAACAAAACAAAGCCTGATCCCAGGACTGAAAAGAACTCCCAGCATCTCAAACCTGCAATTAATATCACCAGAGGTGGCAGCACTGGAAATGCTTAAAAATAATCAAGCCACCTTCAAGTTTTCTAAGATTTGCTTGTTTGTTTTTAATGCTTTCTGCTCAGAGGGAGAGGAGGATTTCATTAGAGCTTGAAAACTGCCTCAGGTGGAAGCCACAGCTACGGGGCACTGGACCACAGCCTGAAAGGACATAGAAAGCTTTATGCTTCCCAGTCTTTCCCCCTCCAGACACAGATGCCTCTTTTTTCTAACTCAGTAACTCATAAAGACTTCAAGCAAAGGTGTTGCAATGTCAGGTTAATCAGGGAGGGTTTGAGCCCTGGGAAAATTTGTTTTGGGGACCCACAGGAAAAATGGCAACAGGGGATGGGATGGGATGAGATGGGATGGGACAGCATAGGATGGGATGGGACGGCATGGGATGGGATGGGATGGGATGGGATGGGAGCCAGGACTCCACTGGACCTGACAGCAGGTCTCCATGGCCCAGAGAGAAGTCTGGGGCTGTGTGCCCCCCGTCTCTGAATTCTTTAACATGATTTTAATTTGCAGATAAAGTTTGGGAGTTCACCTTCCAAATAAATTTGAGCTTTCTCCTTTGGCCAGTGCTGAATCCTGCTAATTTCAAGTCTTGTCCAGGTGTATTGATTCTTCCAGCAGTGAAAACACCGGCATATAAATTGCAAATTGGAGCCAAAGGAAGGCAGCTGCATTCAGAGCACATGGGATAAAAGACATTTATAATAAGGGAAAGGTGTGTTTATTCATCTATTGACCTCAGGCCCTGCATTACTACACTCCTCATAGAGTGGTGCTTGGTGTTGACCTTGAGATGATGGCTTAGCAGTGGCAGTGCAACCAGCTTGTAATAAGTGAATTTAGCAGAGGCAGAACCATTCCAAGAAAAATGCTCCAGAAAGTGATCCTGTCAAACCCAACACAGCAAAATTAACAGCCTCATTCTGGCCAGGCTAATTCCTTTCTTGTGATTAGCATTGTTATTCTGTTTTCATATTGCAATAAATAATGTAATTACTAAGAGCCGAGCGCTGATTAACAGAGAGTCCCTGCTCTGCTGGCAGAGAGACAGTCAGGCTGGAGACAGGCGAGTGAGCCTCCAGCTCCCGCCGAGGGATGCTGCAGTTTTCCTGCAGCCTGTTCAAACAACAGATCACTTGGGGTGGTCACTTCAAAGAAAGGGACTGATCTGGTGACCCGCAGGATCCCTTCCAGACCATGCCTGAGCGAGAGTGTGATTTACAGGGACTACTACAATGGGCAGAAGCCAGGGACCACAGGAGAGATGTGGATGCTCGGTGCTGTCTGGGGGTAGCTCATGGGCACGTGGGCACTGGGTTACTCACTCCATTTCTCCAGGCCTGATCTTCCCATGAGTGTGATGGGACCTCGAGTCCTTTCCCTTGTCCCTCAGGGAGAGGATGCAGAGCTTCTAATGCAGGGCAGCGCTGGCTAGGGGAGAAGAGAGGGGAACAGGGGCAGCCTTTCCCCCTCACCTTGGGTACAGAAGGCAGAAAACTTGGGAAAACAACAAACTCTCACCACCTTTGCCAAACTGAAATAATAGATCTTGAGATTGATTTCAGCTCTGTTTAATGAAGGATAATTAACCCAATCATCACAAGGCCATAGGATTACACTGGTTGGAAATTTTCCAGTTAATGTGCTATTTGATATTTCCACCTAATTTTCAAGAGTTTAATTGAAGTCTTAATTATGAAAGATATTGCTATTAACACCATTCTCAAACAAATTCCTAAAAATCACTGCTGGGATTTTACACAGGCATGTGGGGCTCTCACTGCCAGTCCCCATGGCAGTCCCCTTCCCCTTGGGGACAGGTCCTGCCTGTGCTTGCTGAGCCAGAGCTGCACAGGAGCAGCTTGTGCAAGTCTACGTGGAGGACTAGGGCAAAGCCAAGATCAGGGTATCTTTTGTTAGTCCCAGGAGAGCCCAGCCTTCCCCTTATGCAGTACTTGAGTGTGCATGGGTCATGTGCAAGCTTGCATCAGATCAAAGAATAAATAAATGAAGGTGTCTGCTGTCTCCCAATCTTCTGCCCCCCACTTCTCCATAAGTGTAGGTACAGTTATAAAAGCCATTCAGTGTGTATATATATATATATATAAAATATACGCACACACATATATATATCAAATGATGCACAATGCAATTGCTCACCACCCAGAACCTGATGCTCAGCCCATTTCTGAGCTGCAACTGCCTACTGCCCCCCGGCCAGCTCCCCCTGTTATATACTGAGCATGACCTCAGCAGGGTATCCAACATCCCCTGGGCTAGTTTGGGTTCAGCTACTCTGGCTGTGGCCTCTCCCAGCTTCTTGTGAAAATTAACCCTATCCCAGCTGAACCCAGGACACAGTGTCAGATTGTGCCTGTCCTCGTGGCACCAAACGCAGTAGGGGGGTTGCAGGGAGAGACAAGACGAATGCGTCATTACCCTGTGGCAGAAGGAGATGACGTGCCAGGATGGGGAAATGGGCCCCAACCTTTTGCTCATGGAAGAATCAGGGGCAGGTCAAGGCTGTGCCCTTAGTTTTTGTTTAACTGAGCAGATGGTGTGTGTGAGGGTGAGCCGGTGCTGAGCAGTGGCAGGATGTTGTATTTTCCAGGTTCAGCATCTCCGATGTACACTACGGTCCCTTACCAGCCCATGAGGAAGTGTTCTTTACGTTTGAATTACTACAGGGGGATAGATCACAACTCGTAATTAGGTTTGTACCTTTGAAATCTTATATTTCTTTGGCAGTTTGAATATTTATGCAATCACAGAGCTTAGCGTGTCCCAGTTCTCCACATTATTTATTTATTTATGTTCAACAACGTCTGTAGTTGTTAAATCACAATGTTTCCACTAAAAAAAAAAAAAAAAAGAAAAAAAAGAAAAAACCCACCTCAAGCCCAGAAATGTTTTTTTCCTCCTTTCCCCCACGCTTTGAGCCCTTACCTTGGATTCTTTCTAGTTAGAAGCCCTGGGGATCTGTTAGCTCTAAATTCGTGATGTGTTGTACAAATTGGTATCATTTGTTTCTCTAAAGGAGAAAAAGGTCTGGCCAAAATGGGATTTCTTGCTGAAGAGTTTCAAGCCCAACTTACAGTAGTGACGGATTTCAGCCCCGGACAGACAGAGTGTCCCCGTCAGTACAGCGGGGGCAGGGCTGGGGGATCCTTGGTGCATTGCTGGGAAAGCTCTGTCACACTGGGCCAGCGGGAGGTCATGTCCAACCTCCCACAGAGACACCAGTAACCTCAGTGTGATAACAAATTCCAGCAACACCAGTTACCATCGTGGAGCTGGATATCAGCTGTGAAGGAGTCGGGGGGCGATGATTGCCTTGGCCCACTTCTACAAGGCGATGGCATGAATTCTGCAGGATGCCAGACTGGTGAGAGCTCAAACAATATGCACATACTTGGGAGGACACGAGCTTTCCCCGACTCCTCCTCGCTGCTATGTGATGTGGCTCCCACGGGAAGAGGAGTGGGAACAGGCTGCAGGGATCCCTGTTGGGTGTGGTGGATGCTCAGTGCAGGGAGGCTGTAGTCAAGGAGAAGCAAAACTGGAGGAGGATCAGCTGCATCAAGAGCAAGTCAGGGGTGAGGAACGGGCTTGTCTGGTCCTTCAGCTCCAACCAGGGCTGAATAGGGCTACTCCATGTCCTACTCCATGCCCACGGAGTGGGACACAGCTGCCTTTTTTTGCAATAAGGAAACTTCATCCACAGAGCTGTGATGTTTCACAGCTTCCCAAGTAGACTTGTCCTTCAGCATTCCTTGGTCCCCTACCCATCCCATCCCCCAAGGCAGGAGGCTCACATGGTCTCACTTGTTGGCCACAACCTCATCCATGACTGTCATTTGTGCAGGGCAAGGAGCAAGCAGCCAGTGAAAACTGAGAGCACTACTGTTTGGGATGATTTCTGTTTGGAAATCCTTTGTACACGGATTAGGGATTAAAATAAATTTATGAGACAACTATTACCTACTTCAATTAGATGAGGACATTAAAACATATTTACCCATTGCTTGCTCTTAGCTGCTAAGTGGGCTGCAGAAGGACGTGGCTTCTTTAAAATGTCTCATGTATTTATCTTTTTAATCACTTTTTTAAGCATACATGGTTTATTGCTTTATTGATTGAACAGAGCTTTGAATAATCAATACGGCTTTAACAATTCACTGGCAATGACAGAATTGCAATTAAGTGGAGTATGTGGAGAGAGTGTTAACCCATCTCATTAATTAATGAGGTCACTTTTTCAAGTGTTTCATAGGAGCCTTTGGGAAAAAGGTGGCAATTTATTGTAATCCCTGGAGATGCTTTTCCTCTCTCCTCCTGCAAAGTTATCTCAGACTCTCTGCCCTGTGCTGGTGACCTTCGTGTGTCCTCCTACAGCGCCTTTGTGCAACGCAGGACAGGATTGGAGCTGAAAGGAGTCGCAGTCTGTCCAGGGGTCAGGGACTTTTGCTTTGTGCCAGCGAAATGCCTGGCCCTGGGTACACACCCCATGGGGCAGTGCTGACAGAGCCTGCCCTTTGTCTCTCACCCCATCCCGGCGAGATGCCTTCCTAGGGCAAGGAGAGGCAGTGGCTGCTGCCACGTCTGCAAGGATTGTGTGAGTTGTGACCTCAAAGGGCCTCAGACACTTTGGGTTATGCAAGTTTGTTCACATACTTGTTTGAAAGAAGTAGATGACTGTCCAGCTGTGCAGCTCTAAACCTAGGCTCTAGACCTAGGCAGAGATTATATGGGGCAAAATCTGGGGTGGGAACAGAAAAGATGCCATTTTCCCTTGCTGGGAAGGGTGATGGGTCATGCTGCACTTGTCAAGGCTTGACACCTGGCTGGGGATCAGGTCAGAAGCAAGATACAGAGGATCATTTCTCGCTAACTGTTAAGAACAACACACAGCAGCTGCTCACAAATCCTTCGCAGATGGAAACTCAGGCAAAAGTACAGCTGATGGCTTCTTGAGCCAGTTGAGCATTTAGGGAAAAGTGATTCATGCTTATATTTGCAAATAAAAATATGTTACGTCTTTGCTTGCACTTTGCAGTCTGTGCATTGCTCAGGTAGGAAGAAAACTGCTGAGAGCTCACAGAGGTTTCCAGAGCTTGAGCACTGCACAGACATTCAGCACTTGCTTGTTCAAATATCCTTAGCAGAGCCTCGTTATTCATCTTTCCCTTATACAAAACTCCGGTCCCCTCCTTCTAATAAGGAGCAAAAAGTACTATTTTAGGCTTTCTCAGTGAATTGCTCATGATTAAAGAGATCAATTGGGAATAGTCTAAGATGTTGAGAAGTCTCTGTATGAAATATTGAGCAGTATTTAAGAAAGTCTACTGTACTGAGGTATTTGTGCCACAGAAATGGGACTGGTCTAAGAATTACAATTAAAAGGAGACACAGAAAGCAGCAGCATCTGATGACTCACAAGCAGAAAAAGGTTTCAGCTGGGCCAGGCTGAGATGGATAATGTGTCTGGGTCAAGGTGGGAACTGTTTTCACCTGCTTTGTGATGGGGCAGTTCTTGAGTGGTGGTGGCCGTAAGCAAGGGCTCCAGAAGTACCCCTAGACATGGGATGTCACAAATCTTAAGATTTTAAAAAGAAATCTGCCTTGTGATGGGAACTGGGTTTTGAGCAAATGATCCTGAAGTTGTTGCTGCTTGATTTCTGCAAAAATATACCACTGGCCAAAATGGAGTTATTTTTGTGATTAAATTGGATGCAACAATCCCCCATTGTGCCGAATGAGTTCCAGAGCACTGGGCTGATGGAGACCCACTCTTCATCTATAGTCCTGGATAGGACCATCTTGCACATGGGGCAGACTTTGGTCTGTACTCAGAGACCTACTTTATGCCAAGTTCCTGTACCAGAAAAAAATCATCTCTTTGAGCAGTGCACCCTTCTTTACCTAATGCCTAATTTGGCTTCAGCAAACATGGGACCTTGTGAGTCCTGGCCCAGATGTGTGCCTGGGGCTGCCATCCAAGTGTCCTGCAAGAACAAGGTTTGAGGTGCTTTTACGGAGAAGCCAGACCCACCATACAGTGCACAGTGCTGATGGCCTCAGCTGCCAGGTACAGAAGACCCAGCCCACGTTCTGCTTTGAATGTTTCTGAAAGCAGGCGGAACCATGGGCCAGCTCATGGAACAAGCGCTTGTAGGACACAGTTACATCAGAAAGGAAAGGCTGGTGAGAATCTGAGAGACATTAAAAAAATATTTATGAAAATATTTTATTTATTAAAATTCTTCCTGACTTCCAAGTCCCTGATATTTATTGATGGCCATCAGATGTTAACTAAATACAATGGAGATTTTTTGCATATATATTGCACAGGCACACACTTCTTCCATTTGAGTGACAAGATGGGTGATAAATAGCGTGTGTTAAATCCATAGTGGTGGTGGAGAATCAATCCGTCTCCTCTGGGAAGTTAGCAGTGTCAAGGAAGGCAGCACTGAGGGAAAGGCAAGCAGCAGGCACAGCTGGGACAGGACAAGGTCTCCAGCCCTATGGTTTTGGGGAGATGCTTGTTTGTAGCCAGGAGAGGGGCAGCCTGGCCCAAAGCAAGAGCTGGTGCTGCTGGAGGGTCTTGGCTGGGAAGATGATTTCCAAGAGGGAGAGCAATGAACATCCTCTGCTGGGAAGTGCTGCTCAGAGTCATAGGATAATTCAGGGTAGGAGGGAGCATCAGTGGCTGGTCGGTAATTCTCTGGCTCTCCCTTTTTGATGCTGGCCCTATCTTTACCCTTTTCCGCTTTTCTGGAACACCACTTCCAAGTCTTGTTTTTTCCATATATTTGCTTTGTTTTATCATCTTGGATTTCTACTTCTCCCTGTTTATTTCCTATATTTCTAGCACGCATCAATGAAAACCACGTGGAAACCAAAAGCAGGTCAGTGGGACAAATTAATTCTCTCTGTCCTCTGTGCTAAGACATGACAAGTGGCTAATCATCTTTGATTCCTCTGATACTCCTGGTAATAACATTAGCCACGATCAACTCATTTAGCTCATCTATGGATTTAACGTCTAATTCAACAGCACATGAGAAGAGAGCAGGCAGCGATGTTCAGGAGCAGTAACCCCTTTTTCATGTGCTTGAACCTTTTTAAAGCAGTTCACAATGACCTTTTGCAATTAATTTATCAGTAGTGAGAATCTGCGAGACCTTGGTCATCAGGTTTTTGCTTCAGGGTCCCTGCTGATGAGTAATAACAATTCCTGCTTTCCAGTAAAGGGCGGGGAAAAGCAACCTTTCATGCTGCCCTAGAAATGTCCGGCTGGGTTCAGGCAACCTCTTCCCCCTTGCTCCTCATGTGTGGAGAAGGATGAAACCTGGTATTTGCCCATCGCTACCAGCTACTTAACCTCCCCCAGGTGTAAAGCCTTTAACTTCTCTTTGTGTTGGTCCACCACCGACATGGTCCCTGGGCAGGCTGTGTCCCATGGCAGGGTGGTGCTGTGCCCATCTCCCACTCAGTCTGAGGATGCACATGGAGAGGCTGAGATCTGCAGTCTGCACCAGCCGTCCCATGACAGAGGATAACTCTACACCCATTTCAGCTCCAAATGGCTCCATTGTATCTGGTTTACATAAGGAGCTATAAATATGCATCCCTGCTCTCCTGCTAGCTTGCATGCTGTTTCCCTTGTTTGCATTTTTAATTGTTGTGGCAGCTGCGGCATTTTTAAATTCAGTGTTGAGAACTATGTGACTGGAACGTGCTGGGACGATGTCTGATGCAAGTCCCTTCCAGCCAGCGAGACAGCTCCCAATGTGGTCAGGTCGTGGCGCCATTGCCCTTGGGCTGCAAGAGGAGAAGGATTTGAAAAGACAGAAGGAATGGGATCATTCAGCAGCTTCCTTCTAGCCAGCCCTGCTTTGTGTACCCACACAGAGCGGATGGCATCCAAACTGCTGGGTGCAGAAGAGGGCTCTGGGGCACCCGTGGAGACCCCACTTTGTGCTTCTGCAGTCTTTGACTTAAGCCTCCTGCCCAGAGTGTTGGGTCAGAGTCTGGGTAGCCTGGGATCTCCACCTTGGGGACATCCCTTTTGGGAGGCGATGTCTGTTTTTAAGGTCAGTAGAAGAGGCCTGAAGCTCAGACATCTCCTTAGAAAGTCTTGTCACAGGCCAGGTGGGAGTTAGCAGAGAAAGTCTGGGAGGTCAGTGCTGCCCAGGAGGAAGGAGTGGGTCAAGGCAACAAAGGCCACACAGGTTCCACACGAGACATGATCTCTAGCAGAAGAGATGGAGAGAGACCTTCTTAAGGTTAATCTATCTATATCTCCTTTATGCCCATGTCTCTGATCTGGGAAAGGTTCAAGTGTAAGCTGGGCACCTTGGGCTCCAGCTCTGGGGAACCAGGCAGGGTGGAGGAGTTGGGCTCGTGGGAAGTGAACCACGAAGCCTGAGCTACTGGGCGAGAATTAGAAGCCAAGCAAGAAAGGGTTGTTGGACCTGTGGAACTCCTTCAGCTCTTGGGGTTTCAAAGGCCTTGAAGAGGAACGGGATCTTTAGAGGTGACTTCTTCAGTTCTGAGTCTCCTTTCATTCCCTCAGATGTCTTATTTATCCTTTGGTGTTTGTGACAAAGCAGGTGTGTGCCTGGGTACATGGTTGGTTGATGAATATTCTCCTGTGACCCCTTGGTAATTGGTGTGTTTAATTAGCTTTCAGCTGATGCTGAGGCTGGATGCGCAGCAGTGGGGCTCTGCTCTAGACAGACTTTTCTTGCAGTGTGTCCTCAGCAGGATAGTGACAGGTAACCATAACTGGTTTTCAAGTGACCGGCTCCAGTCCTCCCTCCCTGGAGGTCTGTGATCACAACCCCACCCACCCCACCACCATTTCACTATTACAGCTCTGAGCTGGTCCTTGATGGAAGCTGAGGATGAGCTTCCCCACACCCTCCTCTGCCCATGCCAGTGGTGATGAGCAGAAACACTGCCCAGAGGACAGCAGTGCTGGCTCTCCTTGCCTTGGTGGGGGGCACGGCAGGGTCCGGTGTCTCTGCTTGCTTGGGGCCAAATGACGTAAATCAGCGCAGTGCCACTGCCATCAGATGAAACCAGGGCACGCAGGTTGATGCCAGCTGCAGTCTGGCAGTGTTGGATTTGGCCTCAGCAGTCGTGAGGCCAGCGGAGCAGACGTGGGCAGCCTGCAGATGGGCTGTTGTTTGGGTCCAGCCCTGCTTGCACAGACTGTTCATCCTGTTTATCCAGGACAGAGGCAGCTTCAAAGCAGCGGGCACAGCCCTGGCCTGGGCTATTAAGCCACCAACACTAGGGATTTACCCTGTTTTTTGGATAGTCCTTACCCTAGGAAAAGTTCACTGCTGGAGAAGCAAAAACATCGCACAGATCTCTGACACATCTGAGGTCTCTCTTGCGTGGCTTCCATTACAATAACAGATGAACATCCTTAACTGACTGCGTTCAACCATTAGTTCCTTTTTCCATGTAATAGGGTTATAGAAAAATGTCCCTTTACTATCTTGAAATTAAATTTTTTACTAACGTTTTAGGTTTTCCACTGTAGTTTGCCTTAAAACATTGGTTCGCTTCATCTCCCATTTCAAGTTCGGGATTTTCCAACAGGAAAATGTGATTTCTGCAATATTGTCTCTACAGCCAAGAAAAACAAACAAACGACAGGTCAAAACTCTTCAGCCACCACTGGGCCAAGCTGTGCCATGATGGGAGGGTAGGTTTCAGTTGCATCCCAGGGAGGAAGGCGAATTGCAGCTGGGGCAGTGGCTGCCACCAAGCTTGCTCAGGACTCTCTGGTGACTCTTTGGACCATTCATGCTCCATTTGCCATAAGACAAATACCTGGGAGAGGGATGCTGCGTCCTGGGACACTAGGGATAGGGATGCTGGGGCAGCACAGGGCTCAGCCCACGCACCAGAGTCCTGTGTACAGCTAAACTCTGTAAAAGCAATGCCTGCCAGCTGCATCACAGGTTTTGAGAGTGGCAATACAGGGCAGAGGGTCTGGAAAAGTTTTTTTGGGGGTGCAGGTTCCCCTGCCAGAGGTCTGGGATGGACCCAGCACTCCTGAGGTGATGATTTGGATTTCAACATCTTCTGCACAGACCAAATTGCCAGCACCATCCTGGCAGGGCAACAGCACCATCTACTGCTGTGAGAACCAGGAAAGCTGAGCAGATCTCCCACTGTCCCCCCAGCACTGTTCTCCTGTGCACAGCTCCATCCAGCGTGTGACTCCTTCCCTGTCCAGACCATACCCTCTAACAGCTCCACACCCATGGGAGAGTCGTCCGTCCCACCTGAAAGGGCTGTGGCAGGGCAGATGCTTTTGTAGCAGCATAAACATGCTCCTGCTGAGGACAGAGCTATGGGGAGAGAGGTGGGGGTACCCCATTGCCCTCTCCAGGTAGGATTCACAACAGACAGGCAGGAGCAAAGCAGCTTTCCTTTCCTCTCTGCCCAAGCACCTCCCTGGCCGGTCCCTGCTCTCTTCCATGGAGTGATGGGAAGGAAAAGCCTTGGTTTCATTTATTTAACCCAGATTAAGGGACTTTCTCATGTCATTTGGGGCAGAGCTCGGATTTGAACAGAAACATGCCCTGCCCTGACCACACATCCCTCCTGCCTCTTTGTCAGTTTTACAAACCCCAGGGAGGGCTCGCTGGGGCCCATGGAGCCCACGAGCCTTGTTCAAAGCACATATCCGCTGCTTTGAGTCAGGGGTGACTGTGGACAGGCCCCTCATGCCCACTCACACCCCTGAGCCTGGGGCAGAAGGTTTGGTCTCCTGTCACCCACGCCTCGCGCTGGCCCTGTAGAAGATGAAGGGATCAGCTTTATTCACAATTTGCTTCCACTGCTTGCTCTGAATGCCTGCAGCTGGTTGTCCTGCATTCTTGCAGCCACCCAGGGATGTCTGTCCAGGGCCTGAGATCCCAACTACGAGCCCAGGGGAGGCTGAGCTCACTGGGAGCTCTGGGACACTACCCCAGCCAAAAGCAATGTGCTTTTTACCCCTCTCGTGCTGTAATGAAATGATGCTGCTGAAAATACCTTCACCAATCACCGCCCTTAGTCCTGGGAATAGGCAGGCATGGGGTGAGGAAGAAGCATGGACATGGGGCTGAAGATGCACAAAGGATCTCCCTTCATCATGGAGGAGGGAACAGGATGGACACAGCGGGACCATACAGCCTGACCCTGGATGAGTCCCTTGTCTCTCACAGCTGATGGAGAGAGGATCTCCTGCTCCCACACAAGCCATTTGGGCCACCTGGGAAACCACCAGTTGAACTGGAGAACGTGAAGCCTTGTCGACCACGAGAAGAGCGTGGAAACAACTTGAGGAGAGATGCAAAAGACAGAGGCCATCCAGGAGGGACCTGCCTGGAGGGAGGAGTGCCCCAAAGAGCAGACTTGGGCTCGCCTTGTTCACTGCTAAAATGAACGCAGTTCACACATTGCCCCCCCGCACTGTGCAAAGACATCTCTCCAAGCCACGTCACTGGGGGTTTTCCCCCATCCATGCTGCTGAGGTGCTTTGCAGCTCGCTTTGCCCCTGAGGGTGGGACAGCAGTGTAACCCCTCCGGCTCTGGCTGCGGGGATGCATCTCTGCAAGCACCACCGTGTGTGCACACGTTTGCCCGTGGGGATCTCTGGTGGGGGGATGCTCTGTCCCTGGTGGGCTCAGGCCCAGCCTCTCCCTGCACATGCAGTGTCCGCAAGGAGACCCCAGCACTGCTGGCAGCAGCGTGGCCCTCTCCCCACGGCCCCACGAGGTGGCAGCAAGTGTCCACGGAGGATGCGGAGACTCCGGGTCTGCCCAGCTGCGGAGAGGGGCCAGCAGCCAGCGAGCTCAGGATGGTCTGGGAGGGGGGCACGAGACCCGGCTGGGGTGGGCGATGCACCCACAGCATCTGCATGAGGGACAGAGGGGACAGATTCCCCCTTCACCCAGCACAGCCAGCCCACAGGTGACCCCACGGGGCAGACTCCAGCACATAGAATCCCAGGATGGTTTGGGTTGGAAGGGACCTTAA
>NW_010143598.1:11799-43890 GCF_000699245.1 Pterocles gutturalis | reverse complement strand
GGGGCATCCACAGCTTCTCTGGGCACCCTGGGCCACTGCCTCACCCCCCGCACAGGAAAACATTTCTTCCTCACATCTCATCTCCATCTCCCCTCTTTCGGCTTATACCCATTACCTCTTGTCCTGTCACTACACTCCCTGTTTCCCCATCTCTCCTGTAGCCCCCTTTAGGTACTGGAAGGAGGCTATTAGGTCACCTCGGAACCTTTTCTTCTCCAGGCTGAATGAACATGGGACATACCCCAGTCCTGGAGGGACGTACCCCAGCCGTGGAGGGGAAGGAGCCATCCCAGCAAATGTTTGGCCGCTGATGCCTTGTTTGGGTTCCCATGGCACAAAGGGGGCTCCACGTTCAAAAGGCACTCCTGCCTGTGACCGTGCCCAGAGCCTGTGACCTGGCCCCTGCATGCTCTTTGCCACCACAGCTTGGTCCTTGGGGCAGAAAGGAGGTGCCAGGGGCTCTGCAAGGAGCACAGGGAAAGTTTGGCAGGGGGCTGAAATGAATGTGGCTGCGTGAGGGGGTAGCTGGCTGAAGCACAGGGCTGGATGCTCCCCAGCAGCACTGCAGAAGCTCCGTTCATCCTGGAGATGGTGCAGAACCAGGGTGTGAAATGCATCCTGCTGCAGGTGCTGAAATGAAGCCTTCCTGGCTCTATTTTTATTTTTTTTCCCCCAACTGCTCCTTTAGGCCAAATAATTTACCCCCTTGGATCTGGACTAATGAACCCAAATTCACCCATCTCTCCCAATTCTACTGAATCTTTTCATCTGTTCAAATAAATACTCCCAAACACCCCCAAAACAGCTGGCTCCTTTGGCTGCTGGTTCCCAAATCAAGGGACAATGGACCCCACCCCATTTCCCCAGGACTTGGCCATTGTGTGCAGCTAACACACCCACCTCCCATCAGGAGGTGAGGACAGACCACAGACTAGGATGCTGAGCTCACCCCACCTCTGTCCCTCGCTGCCTCTTTGCCCCTGCCCCAGCCGGTGAGCCCACTGACCCAGCTGCCCCTGGTTGAATAGCTCCATATCCCCCTGCCGCTGGCCAGAGGTCTACAAAGAGCTCAGCTGAAGGACCTCATCTTGACAAACAGCCCCTGGTCTTCCTGCCTGAGCTCTCCACACCTGGATGAGCTGGTTTCCCCCACCCTCACCCATAGCCCCTCTGGACTCTCCTCCTCCCCTTCCAGCCCCATGTGCTGCCCTGGGATACTCTGTGCTCAGCCCACCACCCTTGGGGGGTGTGCCCATCCCCATGACAGCCCTACAACTGCTTTCCCATCCCCATGACAGCCCCACAACCGCTTGTCCCTCCCACTCCATCACACTCCCTGGCCAGGTCTGTGGCGCAGTTTAGCTCCCGTTACTTACTGCACCAAACCAACAACGAGCCCTTGGGAATGGAGGCAGCCGCACCAGCGCTGGAACCAGGCCCTGGCCACCAGTAACGTCTGTGTCAGGCTGGATCCCTTCCCTGCAGCAAGCGGATTCACACTGATGTAAGAGGGTATCAGCTTGGGCTGTGGGTTTGTGAAAGGAAGCAGTATGCCAAGCCACCTCCCTCTTCCACCCCCCTCCTTGTAATGCACCCAGGATGTTAATTAATAGCTAATTGCTAATATCTTGTATCCCTCTCATGTCTCAACGAGGAGCCTCAAAGAGCTTTGCAGATACTGGTTACGATCCCCTGCTTTGAGAGTGCAGAAATTGAAGCCCGGAGATGTTTCAGGAACTTGCTGATGATCCAGGTCTGGACCAGCAACAGCCCCCAGTCCCAGATCCTTGCTCCAAGCACTGACCCACCCTGCCTCTCCTGCCATGCTGCTGGAGTGCCTTTTTTAAAACCCTCCTAGGCAAGCTGCCTCGAAGTCAGCCTTGCAGGGGCCTGAGGCAGGGAATCAAAGAGTTAAACAATATACTGATAGGCTGGTGAGATCATCAGAGCTGGAATATGCTCCATTGTTTATTAGACTCTTAAAGACAGCCCAGTAGACAACATCCAGAGGGATGTGGGGCTCGGGGTGAGCCTGGCTTAGGAGAGCAGGACCTTCTGCTGCAGCCTGTCCCACTGCCGGTGGGGTGGGCAGCCATCCCTCACCACTCGCCACGTAAGTAGGATGAATTTCTATGGATTTGGCTTTGGGGGTGCTGGAAAGGGAGAGGGGATACAGCACAGCAAGGCTGGGGGTCATCCTCTCACTGAGCCCCAAAAAGGGACTTGCAGATGTTCTCTGCTCAGCAAGACCCCGAGCATGTTGCTGGGACCATCTAAACTCCGGGCGATGCTGGAAAGCTGCTCCCAAGGGATGCAGGCGGCTGGGCCCAACCCGGCTCCACTACAGCGGCAAATGGACGTTGGCTCCATCTCAATTTACATCCAAGATCGAGTGGAGCTTGTACGCAATGTGAAATCCCCAGACACGTTGCCTTAATTCTCCACCCCTGGTTTCAGAGCAGAGCTTGCCGGTCTGCATCCCCCCCCAGCCACTGCCAGTCCCCTCCTTGCTCTGGGGCGAGCAGGGGCGTGGGGATGGGAGCAGAGGGGTTGGGGCTTTAGCACTCCTGCCTGGCACCATCACAACTCCTGCCTTCTGCTCAGCCCGGCAGGATCCAGCCCTCTTGGGGCTGACACACGGTGACAGAAGCTGGATCCTCCGAGCCTCTCCTCCTGTGCCCGCAGGAGCCAGCGGCTGGGTTCCTCCGTGGCACACTCAGGGGATGTTTAGAGCAACCAGCCACCTCACCTCCCGCAGCGAGCCACGACCCGCCGGTGACAGCCGGGACGACAGAGGCACAGCATGGTGAGTGGGCTCTGAGCGCTCGGTCCCTTCCCAAGGGGTTCCCTGACCCAACATCTGCACAAGGAATGGGATGCTGTCCCCCACCAGGACCTCCCCATGTGCAGGTCCCCTGAGGCAGACATGTGGCTGTGGGGCTTGAGCTCTTTGCAGGATGGCTGTGGGCAGGGCAGGTCCCCCACCTCCGCCGGGAGCAGCCCCCCAGTGCCCAGCTCACTCGGTTTCTTGGGGATCTCGGGCATGCTGGCTCTCTGATTATATATCTCGCTCTTACTCACTTTGTACTTGATTGATAGCCACTCTCAATTAAATTTGACCAGCACTAAGTGTCTGACAACAAGTCTCTGCAAAGCACACGCATGCACGCGCCCATCAGTGCAGCAGCCTCCTTCCCACCCACCCCACGGCCACATGCGAGTCCTCTAGAGCAGCTGACCCCCTCTCCCAGCACACACGGACCCACGGCTGTCATCTGGTGGGGTCCTGTACTGAGGTTAACCGGCAGGACTGATTGAAGAGTCAGGCTGAGACACCCCAGAGCAGCAGGAAAAGCCATGCCCAAAAAGCGCTTCTCAGTTTTCCTCCATTCCCCAAAATTACAGTTCCCTCCCAGCTGGGACCCGCCAGTGAGGACTTTGCTGCCCACCCGTTGGGGTGGCAGGCAGGACACATCTTCTGGCTGAAGGACATACGAACTCTTTGGGTCTTAACCCAAGGCTCTGCAGAGCACCTGATGTTGCTGTTTGCCAGGGAACATCCCAAACCATCTGGTGGGGTGGGAAACTTTCTTCAGGGAAGTGCATTGGCAGCAGAGAAGGCAGCAAAATATATCCATAAACTTGGCCTGGATTTCCAGCAACATCTGGTGCTTGGTTCGCAAAATCTTTAACTTTTCCCCGAGTGATTTGCGTGGTA
This sequence comes from Pterocles gutturalis, assembly GCF_000699245.1. Taxonomy (NCBI): domain Eukaryota; kingdom Metazoa; phylum Chordata; class Aves; order Pterocliformes; family Pteroclidae; genus Pterocles; species Pterocles gutturalis. The sequence continues at coordinate 40,172 of NW_010143598.1, read as the reverse complement.
GAGACCCCAAGTGCTGCAGCCCCTCCACACCACGCGGCAGCACCGTTGCCAGCACCCACAGCTCCGTGCCCAGGGCAGATCCACACTCGCCCACACCACTGGTGCTCCCGTGGGATGGCACCCACTTAGTCCTTGGGCAAAGACCAGCTCCACTTTGGGATACTGAGAGGGGTCTTCATGAGGAAGAGCCAGATGGAGATGGACACCAGTCCCTGGGGTGAGACTGTCTGAGCTGGGGGAGCTCCAGTGTCCCCGGCCGTGCAAAGTGGGGGGAAGAAGTGGCAGAAACTACTTGCAGTGTGGGCTTAAGAGGAGCATGTAAGATGCTCCTGAAAAATCAGGGCTGCCTCCCTGCATAAAAGGAGGCAGCCAGGTTGAGCACTGTACTGGGAGAGTAAATCCAGCTTTTGCATGGCCAGGAGGACACAGGTCTGAGCAGAGGAGCAGAGTCTTCAGGTCGGGCTGTTGCCCCACTTTTAGCACAGCTCTGGCCACATCTGCAGGCTGTTTGCAGCCTCCCCGGTCCTGGCTGGGATCTCAGTCCTGAGAGCTGCCGCTGCGGGGGGCTGGCAGGGGAGGAACACCACCCGCAGCTGGGGTGGGCTGAGGGACCTGGGCAGAGCCCTTGGTGCTCTGCTCAGTCCAAAGCTCTCTCCGCAGCACCACCACGTAATGTCTCCAGGGTCCAGGAGGTGCCAAGTGCTTTGCTGTACTGTGCTGCTTCAGCGTCGGGGTCCCCAGCAGCACCAGCAAGTGGGCCCCAGTAGGTCTCCCAGCTCAGAAACCAAACATCACCACACAAAGCACGGGAAGAACAAAAGGAGGAGAAATAGATTCACATGAGGCTCTTCCTTAAGGAGGGGGAAAGAGAGACCCCAGTGTTAGGTCCACCACCAACAGCTGCCCGAGATTTCAGAGGCAGCAGCAGCAGCACAACAGACGTGAAATCCAAGATATGCTCTGGAGGCATTTTTCAAGCCAGCAAATGGTCATCTGCTACACTGTCCTTACAACAATAATGATTAAAAAAATCGGGAGATATCTGATAGCATTATCCTGCCAGGCTGCTCAGTGCAGCCATCGCATCCAAGCGCATCTGTGATGAATTAGGGATGGAGCATGGGCAGAGCAGGAACTGAAATCACATTAGTTCTCCCAAGAGCTGTGGATACATGCAGCGCTTGCAAACAAACTCCTGGCTGCTTGCAGGGAGTGAAATCCTTCACTAGCGAACAGTGGGAAAAAGTGTGACCAAAAAAAGCATGCTCTGCCAGGAAGCGCCAGAAAAATGATCAGTGTCTGGGAACTGGGGCGAGAGGGAGGGGTGGCTATGCCAGAAAATAAAAGGGGGGCAAATAATCCACTTTAGCGTAAATGTAAACCTTAAAGTAAGACGATGGTTTCTGCAGGAGCCTGATATTAACACTCTGCAAAATGAAGAGGAAGGTGCCCTGCAGAGCTCAAAGTACCCCCGGATGCAGATGCAGGGCAGCAGCACATGGGCAAGCAGGGAGTGGGGTGCCTGAAAGATGGGGCAGGGCAGGCTGCTTAGACTGCTGAGATATGGGATCTGGGCGTTATTCCAGAAAAGAAAGAAAATCCAACCACAAAGCCAAATTAAAATTATACAGTGGCTTGATCGTAAAACCTCTCCACAATGGATGTTACAAGGAGAAAGCCAAGAAATGCCACAACTACCTAGGATGACATTTCAGGAAGAGCCTTGCAAAAGACTTGAGCTAGAGGAGGGGATCAAAAAACCCAGCAATGCTATGAGCAAGGCAGCTGGAGGTCAGGTTGCACATACCAGCCAATGAAGAATTTTTTGAGGATCTGAACATATCTCTGCAAAACTACAGCTGAGGGTTTTTTTTGGAGGACTGGACTGACTCCTGGGCAGGTTGTATAGATGGAAGCAGAGCAAAGGCTTCGGCTGATGCAGAGCCAGCCTCGCTGTCTCCCCAGAACACTGGACATTGCTATCAGCATTTGTGTTTTTGTCTCAGGAGCCTGGAGCCTCCTGGAGCCACAACTTACAGGAGCGATGAGGTGAGCTGCATCACAGAAGGTGGGAGCAGAGGAAGCTGCACCCAGTCACCTGCATGTCTAACACGGCTGTAGCCATCAAAATAACATCCCACGGCAGCTCATGTTCTCCAAAGCCCTGGGGTCAGTGTGCTCCACTGTGACCAGTCCAGCTTGCAGAGATAGGATTAGCAGCTCAAAAGGAAGAGAAACAGAAACCAGAGCTTGCTACTATGACCACACTTACCTGCCTTGTCAAGTGCTTGATCATCCCTGATCAAGTGCTGTAGAAGATACATCAGGATGGCAGAAATGTGTCCCCTCCTCTGCAACCGTCTTTCCTGATTCATCAGAGAGGGATGAAAGCTGAAGACAGGAGGGACACAAATCATGTCCATCGCTCTTGGCTTTCATTTTTTGCTTGTTGCTCCACATTTGTCAATCCTGAAAGATCACAAAATACGTTGATACCACCAGATCTGCATTTCTACAACAGTGTCTGTGTTGGGGAGGACTAAATAAAAAAATTACATTTGTTTCTTTTCAGAATAAGCCACAAACCTTGGCAGGGGGCACAGGTGAAAGAATAAGGGAGGTGCTGGCTGGCACCCAGCCATCAGCAACCCTAGATGGGCACTGGGCCCAGTACGGCCCAAATACAGGCAGGTTTCTGTCAGACAGTGCCTCTGGAGCTGTGCCAGCATGGCACCCGCTGTGCAGCAGCACTTCGGTGGTACACGCTCTCACACTGATCAGCAACAATGGGAAATGAGCTGGGACCTTCAGGTTTCATGCTCATCTCATCTACACCTCCTTGCTGCCCGCTGCAGCCACAGCCCTTCCTGTGGCAGGCGCAGGCTGCAAATCCATCCTGCTGTCACCCATGCTGTGCAGCTCCAGGTGAGCCATCAGCGGGTCCGGGCACAGTCAGGGCTGAACGGTGCTGTGCATGCCCAACGAGGGCTGAAGCAGAGTTGTATATTAACTGCTCCGCATCAAAGCCCACTTAGGCTCAAAACTTGCGTGGTGCTCAGGAAGAGCCGTGCGTGGCAGCGGGACGGGCACAGAGCCCTGGTGGCACTGCCTGTCCATCTGAGCCCCACCGGGGTCTTGTGCCCAGGCCAGCGTGGATGTGGCTTGATCCTGACTGCTGCCCTGATGGGGGAGTCCCCAGGGACAGCTCTGGGGCTGTCAGCAATCACCAGTGGCTCTGTTTGTGGTGCTGGCATGAGGGCAATGCAGGGTCCTGGGCTGCTCCAGGCTGGCACTGCTGTTGTACTCCTGCTGCAGAGCATCTCCGTGCCCAAGGGTGGGGACAGCCCAAATGACCAGCAGAGGACAGGTCAGTCCCAGCCCTCCTGACACCACCGAGCCCCTGGGAGAAAACCTGGCAGCTCAGGGAGAAGTTTGCTTTGCAAAAAAAATCTGATATCTGGGTGCAAAGCATCCACATCCCTGGCCTCTCTCACCCTCCTCAGCCCTGGTACCTGCAGGGATGGGTTGATCTCTGCCGGGCTTCCCAGCAGCCAGGCAGAGCGTGCATCAGGAGCACGTGCTCCTGCCCTGTCTCCTCAGCAGAGCCCTGAGGAAATCATGGTTAACATAATGCTCAGCCCTTCCCATTTACCAGAATGGTCTCTTCGTGCTAAAGGCACTTTGTTTCTGGGAAAATATATTTCCTCCTTGAGTTGCTGAAAAAACAATGTGCCAAAAAGGCCACATTGATGACCCAGCTCTTGTAAGGCAGAGTGTTCCCGTGTGCTCCTGCTACCGAGCCCAAGAGCCCTCCCACAGCCTGCCACAGCTCACAGCTGGGGAAATATTTCCTGTGTGAGGAACATTTCCCCATCTCCCATCCGTGCATTCAGACGGGAAATGAGAAGCTCCTGTGCTGTGGCTACTACAAAGCTGACACGTCCAGGCTGGATGTGGCAGTGAGGAACATCCAGCCCCGGGGGGCTCAAAGGAAGCGCTCAGCCCATGCGAAGGTGCTTTCTGCTCTCCCACTGAGTGGTCCTGATATGGCACATCTGTGCCTCAGTTTCCCCACCTGCAAGAGGGAGACGTGACCATGACACAAGGTGCTGAGGTGTAATTTGGGATCTGGGAGGGAAAGCAGGTCTGGGGATCCAGAGCTCTTCCCCACAGCCAGCATCACCAGCCCTGCTTGCAGCACCCTGATACTCTCGTAAAAGCAGCCAAGAGCCCTGGGACCCTCAGGGTAGTGGGTTTCAATGGACATCTAGTCACCCCACCACTGAATCCCCGTGGGAGCTGGAAGGTCTAAGGACAGGGACACAGCGGGCAGTGGGACTCTGCAGGCATCCTCAGTCCAGCCTACCTGCAGGACCACATGGCCTATTCCTACATTTCATTGCTCTCACAGGTGCGATGCTCTTCTCTCCCTGCAGTGACCCACAAAGCCTTCTCCACCTTCATTTGACTTGGCACTGATTAATGACCAGATGGAAAGCACCCAGTCCATCCTCCATCACTAGCCCTGCTCTGCTCTTTCTCTTTTGTCCATCTCAGGTCTCCTCCTCAGATCCCGTCACCATGGAAATTCCCCCCAAGAGCCCTGATGGGAGTGAGAGGTCTCCTCAGTCCAAGGAACTGATGACCAGTAACACAGCCAGCACCCTCTGCATCAGCTCCCGAAGCGAGTCTGTCTGGACCAGCGCATCCAGAACCAAGTGGGACATATACCACAAGCCCATCATTGTTGTGTCTGTTGGAGCAGCCATCTTCCTCTTCGGAATCGTCATCACCAGCCTGTCTTGCTTCCAAATCAAGAACAAAAATATTTACAAAATGTGTGGCCCGGCTCTTCTGTCCTTGGGACTGATGCTCCTCGTTTGTGGCCTTGTCTGGATCCCCATCATCCGGAAGAAGCAGAAGCAGAGACAGAAGTCACAGTTTCTGCAGACCCTCAAGTCATTCTTCTTTAACCGCTGAGGGCAGCCCAGGACCTTCCTGGGAAGGGTCCCCTCCCTTCTACCCACCTCTGTTGGTTAGCCATAAAAAGAAAGGTGTTCTTGTACTCTCCTAGAGGATTTCATCCCAGTAAATCTCTTCCCTGCAGGTGAAACACACTCTACTGGTCTCCAGTGTGAAAATGAATTCGTGTTTCATCCGAGTAAACCCATAAAAAAAGAGAGCAGGATTTTGCAGCTGACCCCAGCCCAGAGGTCTGAGATCTCTGCGTCACCCTCCTGTCCAATGAGCAACCCAACATCACATACCGGGACCAGCAAAGCTCCTGCATAGCCTGGCTCCACCCGCCAGCTTCTGCAAGAGGTGTCAGCAGAGAGGAGCCGCTGCCTACAGAGTGTGAGGAAAGCCAGGGGTGAACGCTGCTGATCACAAACTGCCACCCAGGTCAGTAACTGGGAAGCCAGAGTTGGTTCATCCAGAGTCAGTGGAGAGGAGAAGCAGGACAAGGTATTTCCAGACCACACTGTGTCAGAGGAGGCCACCAGAACAGGCAGCACACATCACCAAAGCCTAGGAGGACCAGATGTGACACCCATGGCCAGGACTTCCCTGTCATTGAGCTATTACAACAGCTGGTTGAGACACAGCTGCAAACTGGAGCTCACTCCTTGCTCAGGGTGGAGCATTCACAGGCTTTATGTATTGCTCCAAAGGGTCGAGGCAAGGAGCAGCATCACAGCAGCATTTTTTGGCTGCCTCTGGCAGAGGTGTTTGAGAAAGGCTGTTCCTCCAGGCCTGCAGAGGTGAAGTTTTGCAGCATCTCTGCGTTTGCACTGATGTCTGCCAGAGGCACCCATAAACCCAAACCATCAGCCTATTCGTGCGACCAGAATTGGACCACAGGCAAGCGAGACAGGTTCATTATCTCCACTACTCTCTATTTTTGCCTTTAACAAACACGTGCCCTGAGGCAACTCACCAAAGAACGCATGGATCCTTTCTGCATGGTTTTTGCTTTAATTTTATATTTCCAGCAGGCCTGATCTGCTTTAAAAGACAAATCTGAAATGCAAATGCTCAGTCTGAAGAACTGGCCTCAGCCTGGAGATCAAGACCTGGGTTGATAGAAATAGCCCCATAATGTCCATCTCCTAATTTTGGGTTCAGGCACTGATTTTTCAGAAGTGCTGATCCAGACTGGATCTCCCAGCAGCTTTGCATCAGCCCAGTGAGACTCCCCAGCAGAGCAAGCACTGGCTCAAAGGCCCTGACAGCTGCTGCGAGGTGAGGATGTGGTCAGTGCTGACCAGAAGCAGAAGAGGAACACAGAAGAGGAGACCCTGCCAAGCTCCTCTTTGTAGTCTGCACCTCCATGGAGAAGCTGAGGCTGCCCCGTTGCTCTTCCAAATGCCATGGGAGGAAGAGAAGCTGGCGGGGGGTGCAGGGGGAGAATTTGCAATGTGTTCTCTCTTTCGCTCTTTGATTTCAAACAGACAAGGGATGATAACATCCATCAACTGGTGATGAGAGGAAGCCCTTGTAAACCCTCAGGTTTCTCTAGCCCAGTGTACCGTGTCTACCAAAGGCTCCCAAGAAAGGTGGAGAAAAGCACAAGGAATGGGGCATGCAGGCAATAGTCCTTCTTCTGGTTTGTGTCCAGTTCCCAGCTCACAGCAGCTCAGAGCCGAGGCAGAGGTTGCTCCACACCACTGTTTAATGGCCACTGATGCAGCCAACATGCCCAGCTCCTCCTGTTTTACCCACTTGTTCAAATCAGTTTGCACTTTCAGGCTCTGCAACATCCTGGAGCTACAGTCCCTTCAAGCTCTCTAATTTGCTGCACTGGAAGCTCTGCGAAGCATCAGGAGACGTGGCAAAAGCTGAGGGTAACAGACCCTGCTGCTGCAGGCGGGTGGGTGCGAGCAGGTCAGGCAGAACAGTGTTCACTGTAGTCAAGGATCGTGAAGCTGTAGCTGTGGGAACTGTGCCCAGGGCCAAAGAGCAAAATATTTAATCTCCTCCTTGTCACCCTGGCTGAACTCCCTCATATCTGAAATTGGTGCCACATCAGCATTTTTGCCTGCAAGTACGGTCCAAGGTGCCCATGGCCCAAAGCCTTCAAGGGGAAGAATTTGTGCTACCATGATTTTGCTGACACTTAACCAGGGAGCTTGGGCACACCTTGGCACCACTGCCAGGCTCTCACCAGTACATGGCCAAGTCTGACCAGTCCCATGCACCTGGAGATCCCCTCCACCAGTGTTGGGAGAGCTTCAGGGGGCAGCCCCCAGCCTGGCAGCTGACACAGCTGGATGACAGGTATTTGGGCAACACATGTCCCTTTGCCCCAGGCTCAGCCTGGCCCTGAGTTTTGTTTCCTGAGCGGTGCAAACATGTGTGTCCCCAGCCAGCCAGTGCCAGGTTCGTGAATGGGTTGTACAAGGTGTGTGATCTGGCACCGGACCCAGTAAACCTCTGTTTACTCCTCAGCCATTCATCATGCCGTGCAAGGCCTTGCTTGTTTTTGCAATCCTCACTTGGCACTAGGCAGCAGCCTCTATTGATTTAACTGCGATGGGCAGAGGATGCTCACCTAAAACTCCTGCTCGGGGAGGGGCAGCTGCAATTGGAAGAGCTGACAAACACGAGGACTTGTGAGGGGGAAGTCACGGAGTGACGTGAAGAGCATCACCAGGTCCTGGCTGGCTCCAGCCTGCAGTTCGGGTTGCAGAGAGGCATCCTAAAGCTGCACAGTCTGGAGAAGGCACCTGGAAACGTTCCCTGCTGCAAACAGCTCTGCTGTGGCAGGAGGCTGCTTGGCCCAAGCTCAGTGTCCAAAGGGATGTGACAGGAGGACAAGAAGTACCAAATGGCCTGGGGAGAGGGAGCAGAGGTCCTGTTGTCTGTGCCTCATGACCAAGGATAAGGAGACAGTAAATGGAATGTTAATACAGTAAGTCACTGAGACCAAGAATCTAATGGGATTCCAGACTGCTCGTTTATAACAAGAATATTAGGTTTAATTAAAGCAAAAATTTCCCAAGGGACTTTCACGTTGCTGCTCTGGTTTCATGTCTGGTGTTCTGTGCCTGCTGGCAGAGAGGGGAGGCGGTTGGGATGGCTGATGGTGTGGCATCCAGGGGCCACCACGCAGAGGGGTCACTCAGGACATCGGGAGGAGGAAGAGCGTTTTTGGGGTTGGTGCTGCAGGTTTGTTTGGGTGCTGGCCATGTGCCCTGGGTGAAGGTATCAGGTCTGCAGATGTGCTCAGTGGATGCAGCTGCTGAGGCGTGAGGAGCACATGGGTGGCACAGGAAAGTGCCTGGCCAGAGGATGGAACCTGCCCACGTGAGGGTAAAGGCAACAGCCCAGGGACCAGCAAAGCTTCCTGAGAGGAGGAGGGAGCATTGATCAGGTGGATCTGACCATGTGCTGCCCACATCTGAGGGGGGATAGGGAGGTAAAGGGAGAGAAATGTTAACTGAAGGGAACAAGAGCTTAACAACTCAAAGATCAACACGCGGATGGAAGTCCAGCAAGAGTGGGAACTCTCCACTTTGTTGCACAGGGTATAAATGCCAGATTACTGCCACGAAGTTGGGTGGATTTTGCATTTCTGCATGCAATGTAAAGAGCTCGCAGCACTGGGAAATTCATCATTCTCCTGAAGTGAGGGAGGCTGGGCTGGAGCAACCTAGGGAAGCAGAGATGCAGGGTATTCTAGAGGCTGTTCACAAGGGTTTAATTAGAAGCTGACATAACACGTATGTCCTACTGTCACCCAGCAAAACCCTGCAGAGCTGCTGAAAAGGGAAATCCTGCCCCTGTGCTGTGGGACCAGTGAACTTCTGCATCCCACTGACACGGGAGGCTGCAGAGGCAGGGGGTATCCACGAGTTCAAAATGGGTTCACGGACAACAGATCAAAAAAGAGACAGCAGAAGCAACAGAGAGGATGTGCCCTCTAACTTCTGTAACATAACAGTGGTGGGTGGTGCAGAAGTCCATGGGGATCAGACGGCAGCAAGGGCTCCTATGCTGTCTCCTCCTGCCACTGCTGGAGTCAGCACTCGGCCAGAGGGACCTTTGATCTGAGCATAGGGCAGTTCAAATCTTTGGGCCATTTTCAAGCAGCTGCAAAGCACTGTTTGACTGCTCCCCGATATTCCTCTCTACTCCCATCAAAGCCTGTTAGAAACCCGGTGTGATGTTTTGGATCAAACCAAAGAAAACCACATTTTATGAAAACATCAGGTTATCCAGCAAATATAATTACGTCGGTGTCTCAATAAGGCAAGCTTAGATGCAATCTGCCAGCTTCCCCTGTTCTATAAAAAGAACAGGAAATCCATTACAACATTCATTATCTCTGCAGAGCAGTTCAAAGAGGAATTGTTTCTCCTGCATCTCAAAGGTCAGCCCCCAGCAAACCTGCCCAGCAGGCTCTGCTGCTGGATGACGCCCTGCTACAGGGTGCCTGCAACAGTGTCTTCGTTCCTGGGCTTCAACACAAGGTAAACCTGCCCAAAGATACTGCACACCCGTGTTGCATACCTCTCTTCCAGGATGTTAAGTTGCGTTTTATTGCACTTCGCATTAACTGGATTCATCCCTGGTGTAATCTGCAGGTTTCTGCAGCTGCTGCTGGGGATGGCACTCACATTAACGCCCTCCTCTGGGGTATACAGGATTTAACTGTGGAAGGAAGCAGGTGACCACCGGTGTCTGTAAGCCCACACATGTATTCCTTCCCACCACCCTGCCTGGAAACACAGCAAAGGGTTCAGGGGACTGCGGGTGCTGATACCCAGATTCCCTGCTGGGATGTCAGCTCCACATAGAATCACAGGATGGTTTGGGTTGGAAGGGACCTTAAAGCCCATCCAGTGCCACCCCCTGCCATGGGCAGGGACACCTCCCACCAGCCCAGGTTGCTCAAAGCCTCATCCAGCCTGGCCTTGAACCCCTCCAGGGATGGGGCATCCACAGCTTCTCTGGGCACCCTGGGCCACTGCCTCACCCCCCGCACAGGAAAACATTTCTTCCTCACATCTCATCTCCATCTCCCCTCTTTCAGCTTCAAATCGTTCCCCCTCGTCCTGTCCCTGCACCCCCTGATCCAGAGCCCCCCCATCTCTCCTGTAGCCCCCTTTCAGCACTGGAAGGTGCTGGAAGGTCTCCTTTACAGAGTTTTCTCTTCTCCAGGCTACATCCCCCTGTCTTGATATTAGCTGGGCCACCAGTTCAGCGTGCACCCTGAAATGCTGCTGGTGCTTCCCTGCACCCTAAGGCGCAGATGACAACCCGCCGGGATGAACTGCCATCGCCCATCCCTCACTCAAAGCCAGCTGCAGCCCTTCCCTGGCCTTAACGAGCAGTAACTTTCAGAGGACTCTCAATGATCACCGTGAGTTTGAAACCCTACAAAAAACCCAATCCTTCCTATTTTCACACTAGGTGTTAGGAACATGGAAACTATTGAACCAGCTCAGACTTGCACCCCGGCACTGCTGAGCGGGACGGAGGAAAGCTGCAGAGCCAGATGTGAGCAAACACGCCCCAGCTTTGCCCCTTAACCTTGCAGGGGATGAGAGCGAACGCTGAAGCGGGACTTTCACCCGAACCACATCAGAGACAGTAAATCTGGTTATTTCTCACTCAGACACGGTACTGCTGTGACCTGGGTGTTTCCAGGGGAGGAAATGCCTCCAGCCCTGCAGTCTCTCAGCAGCAAGGGGGGGAGTTCCCCCGAACAGAGCTGGATGTTGCAGCAACTAAAGCAGTTGTGGTTTTTTAATCTTTATTTTTCTTCCACTCAACTAGAGTATCAGGTTGCAACAGAACTCAGCACTAAAAAGGAAACTTTACTGCCAATGCTCTCACCCAGGGTATTTAAAGCTCTGCTCCTCTGCACGCAGCAGTGCTGGGAATGGGAAGACTCCTGTTCCCTGCCTTACGGGGTTTGCAGCATCCAGCCCACCGCAGATGCTGCACCTTCAGAGTCTTCATAGTGCCAGCATACTCCTCAGCTGTCCCGACCTCAGCTCGATGCATCCCTTCGCTGGTTGCTGTGCCAGGGAAGGAGCCGCTGCCCGAGAGCAGCAGCACTGCGCAGGGCTGATTGCATCGGGTCAGCGGAGGAGTGAGCAGATAAGCTGTCCCCAGGGCACTGCGAGCACTCATCAGCCCTTCGGCTGCTCACAGTGCGGCTACAAGTCTAAGCCAGCTCTCGCCTGCTAAATCTGCTGCGATGGTTTTACAGCGGTGCCTGCCAGCACTGGCGGATGCTGCGGTGCAGGTCAGACCCCGATGAGGCCGCTACCCCACTCCCCCCATGCAGATCAAGACAAGACAGCACAGGAGCATCTCCGGCTGCTGGCTGCTCCCGGGGAGCATTTGCAGATCTCACAGAAAAACTTTCAAGAGCTGTTTGCTCCCCAAAGCCATGTGCCAGGCAGAGCTGGATGATGCTCACAGCATGAAGGCGGGCAGGGGGGGCTGGGTCCCCTCTGAGCTGTGCTCAGGGTGGGCTGAGCTCCCCCTGCTCAGGGAGGGGAAGAGCCCTGCAAAGTGGGAGTTTCTTTCAGCAGAGGGGAACGTGTGCTAACCCACCATGCGCCAAGATGCTTTGAAGTGTTGTGTCCTCTGTGGGATGAAACCAGAGGATCAGCATCACCAGCCAGGGCTTAGCAAGGAAGGAGCGCAGGGGGGAGGAGCCTTTCCTAAATCAGCGTTATTCCTGTCCAGCTGTGATGTCTGTGCTCCTTTCCCAGATGGATGAAGAGGTACCATCACTCAGAGTCTATCAATAAGTGTCTTTCAGAGGGTAGGGAAGGGTGTGCTATTTTTACCTTTCCTCCCCAGGGAGATGTCCAGTTCAATGTAAATTGCTTCAAGCTTTCATTCGGTCAAGGAAGCTCTTCCTAGACTCGGACCTGGGAGGAGAGCACTTGGAGAGCAGCTTCACTCCTGCAGCTGTGAGTCCCACAGCTCAGACCCAATCCCAGAATACTCCAACCCTGCATGGAGCTGCTGGCCCTTGAAGGAAACCAGTCCCCTTGTGCCACAGAAGGGAGTTTGCACCCCCCGGCCAAAGCTGAGCCCATCTGCAGCCCCTGCATTTACTTGAGCCGTTCACCACCACGGGCACAGCCAGCGCTGAGCCCTGGGGCTGTGGCTGGAGATCACCGTGCAGGGACCGTCCCTGGGCTGCTCAGTCAAGCAGCAGGGTGCTGCCCATCCGTTGTCTCCTCATCCTCGGACGGGTATTTCATAAGAGCTCACCCACGTACAGGGAGCTACCTGGGTTTCACTACAGGACAAGCTTTTTGAAGGGTCCTTCTTGTGTTTGCCTCCACATGCTGCAGTTAAGTAAACATTGACTGGCTCCCGCTAGCCAAAGATTTTGTCAGACCACTTCCATTCGCCTGCTCAAATTCTTGCTGCTCCCAACTAATATGTAACTCGGGGAAGCAACATTCATTGTTCCCTGTGAAGAACTGGTTCGCTCTTGCCACATACTTCTGCAAACCTGTTCTGGGCCAGCTCCAGGAACAAGTGCTTTCCATTAACATCATCTTTCCAGCCATGGCAGAACTGGGCTAGAAAAAGGCAGAAGAGGTAGGCAGAGTTTTCTGCTCTTTTTAAAGTATCTTTGGAGCAAAATGCAGCTGTTTTCAGTTTTCTGAGCCATTAACTGGAGGTGCATTAACTTCTGGAAACCTTTGGGGTCCTTTCCAACCCAGAGAGTGAATGTGTTCAGTGTGTCACATTTCCTTTTGTGCTTTTATGGTCAAATCGCTGCTCTCACACACTGCTTGGCAGGGCTCAGCACCACTGTAATGCATCCAGATGGAACCCCTGCCTCCTGCAGAGCAAGACTAACCTGGGCTGCTGACACCATCCTGAAGGGCGACACGAGGTGCTCACCTTGCAACATCTAGCTCACAAAAGCCAGAGGCTGCAGTGGAAGGAAGCCTGGAGGAAGCCTTGTCGCAGAGGTAAATCCAGGAGCATCCCTGGAGGGGCACCAGATGTAGGGGACAGGAGCATCCCTGGAGGGGCACCAGATGTACGGGATGGGCCATCCCACAACACAGGGTCTCCTCTAGAGGGACAGGGGTTGTCACAGCTATTCCACCCTCCGGAGTGGGGTTAGCAAATCCTGCTTTCTGCCTTGCAACAACCTTCACAAGTTTTCTTTCCCTCTTTTTCATTCCTGGGCTGCTCCAAGCGTGGGCTACAGCCCAGGAGAAGACTTCTTCATCTCATCTGATGAGATCAAGGTGGCACAAGCCTTTTGCAGTGTGGGGCTGGACAGAACTGGATTGACCTGAGGTCTTTGTGTCAGAACCGTCTTCCTTCAAACTGTTCACTTTTGGAGCGTGTCACTGGCCTGAGGGAGATTCCTGGGGTGATGCCGCATATGGCTAATGCCTGTGGGGATCAGACACCAGGCTAGAAAGGACAGAAAGGTCTCAAGGCATCTTCTGGAGCACTCTCACTACAATAAAACTCCCTGAAATTCAGTGAACAGAAGATAAAGACTCAGAAAAAACAAAGGAAATTAAAACTGGATACAGCTGTGGGAGCGAGAGGGCACACAGAAAAAGGTCCTTCCCTTCAGAGGGTGGTGAGGCTCAGGCTAATCAGAAAACTGGCTGGAGCAGCTCCAGCATTGTCAATGCTAAACCTCAGGTGGGTTCATCAAAATGTGGCTGAACTGGGGAGCGAAGAGCTGCAAACTTCTTTTTCCATCTTCTGTCCACCTCCTCAATCACTGCAGTCCTTTCAAAGAAGACTACAGACAACGGTACCCACCCAACGGGCTGCCCCACAGCAGGCCAGGCGCTGGGCACATTTCTGAGCCTTGTGTCACCCATTGCAGGACAGGGGCAAGGGGAGACCACCTGTGTACAGACCAGCCCAGCCTGCACCCAGGGTTCAGGGCTGGGGAAGCTCTGGGCACTGAGCTCGGGGTGACTCCCCAGCTCGGGTCCCAGGGATGCTGCAGGTGCTGAGAAGATCTCTAGGAACTGAAGGCTGGGTTGGACAGCAAGGGATTTTTTTTGACTGAGCACCGATCACGTTTTCTGCATGTGGGGTGATCAGATCCTGAAAGAAGCTGCACCCTAGTGCTTCCCTCCAGTGGCAGGAAGGGATCCTGGGCTGGCAAAGAGCAGATTGTCCCCCAGGCCCCAGAGGATGATAATGCACAAATAAAAGATTAGTTAGTTATTTGCATTATTTAAAAGCCTTCATTGTTCAGACAAGGGGGAAAATACATCTCCTGGAACAGGCAGACCCTTGCCATGGAGAGGGGACAGCACACACTGAACAGATGGCTTGCACAGTGCTCTCTGCTGCGTGTTTGCAAGCAGCTGGATAAGGTTTGGAGAGAGGACCACGGGGCGGTGCTGGGCAGCCTCCACTGCTGTGTGCTTGTTGTTTGTGAGATGCACACGGTGGGTGGCAGGCAGGTGCATGGTGACTTTCAGCACCTGGGATTGCCTGGGCAGCAGAGGAAACACTCAAGCAAGGCAGGTAATGTCCCCCATTCCCTCCAGCCATCACCCCACTCACGGCAGAGTGGTGGTGGGCCTGCCTGGGTGGCAGACGGGCCCTGGGTGCCCTGGATTTGGCAAGGAAATGGAGGAGGACATTCCCGGTGTGACCCTTGGCATCCCCTGGAGCTATGGCCACCTCCAGCAGCTGGGCACTGCTCCAGTCCCTGACGCTGACCTCGTGCCCAGAGGTCCTGTCTCAAGCTCTGGCATCCTCAGCATGGCCAAGAGATGGGGCAGGCAGCTGCCAGCCCACAAGCTGTGCAGTGCTGGTGTCTTGGGATGGCATTCCCACAGCCAGTGCTTCCCTGGCTGCTCCACCTCCCCCAGACTTTCCCTGTTTGCCAAGCATGCACAGACCAGAGAGGCAGGAGAGGAAAGATGTGTCCAGTGTCACACAGCAGCCTGGGAGCAGAAAGCTGCAGTCCTGGGTCCCGCAGAGTGGTACCGTCTGCTCAGAGACAAGCCAGGAGCTCTGGGAAATGCTGCTTTATTTGATGATTCATCACTGACTTGCTTGGTTCCCATTTTTGCAATGGGCACTGACACAGGTTCTCTGATTTGCGGCTTTCCAGCAAGACCTGCTTTTTGGAGGTGTTGCAAGAGTGATGTATTTTTGACCCTCTGGACAAATTCCCATGCCTCAGTTTACCTACAAAGAGAGAGGAACAGTGCAGCATTTCCGGGCTGTCACCGCGATGTCAGAGCCAGTATCCTGCAGACTTTTCTGGGATCTGTGCTTCGTCGATGCTGCTCAAAAGTGACACCAGATGCCCCGGTTCTCAAACTGAAGGCACGTGCAAGAGTGATGTATTTTTGACCCTCTGGACAAATTCCCATGCCTCAGTTTACCTACAAAGAGAGAGGAACAGTGCAGCATTTCCGGGCTGTCACCGCGATGTCAGAGCCAGTATCCTGCAGACTTTTCTGGGATCTGTGCTTCGTCGATGCTGCTCAAAAGTGACACCAGATGCCCCGGTTCTCAAATTGAAGGCACATAGCCCATCTGTGGGCTGGGTCAGGACCAGACTTGCACCTTTCAGGCAGGCTGGGTGTGATGAGCCCACAGCCAGACCGATCATGGGGCATCCGGGCAGCGGGTCCCTTCCCTGGAGGGGTTCCACACGCCCTGCAGAGAAACGAACCCCTGGGATCCACCCCAGGACACGCAGAGGCAAGGCGATGGTTGGGCCATGAAACGGTTAAAGCAGTATCGTGTGCTCCCTCCCAATTGTTCTGCAAGGTGTGTTATGACATTTGTACTTCCTCCTGGCAGCCTGCAAGCAGAGGCAGCGAGGGAGAGACTGCAGGGATGCTGCCGATGCTGCTGGCCAAGCTGCCCCCGCCCTGAGGGTCTCTGCTGGGGGGCTCCACCATGGCCTTCCTCAAGCTCATCGGCCGCTGTGCTCTGATACTGCTCCTGGCTGTGCTGTGTGATGTGGCTGGGCTGATCATCCTCCTGCTGGGAGTTTTTGCTCCGCTAAGCTCCTGGGACTTCTTCGTTTACTTGGGAGCTCTGCTGCTGGCCTTCAGCCTCGTCTTCTGGATCTTTTGGTACACATTTAACATCGAGGTGCCCTTTAGGGAGCTAGGTTTTAACTAACTCACCTCTCCAGCAAAGCTAAAATGGAAACTTGCACTTGGAAGAGCAACGTCACATGCTGGGAAGCCCCAAAGCATCATCCAGTTGGTGAAGAGCATCCAAAAAGACCAAAGAGAAGGGCCTGCTGGTCCCCGCAGCATCGACCAGCCACATGGACCCTCAGGGGAAAGGTACCTACAGCTCGGCACCCATGGGAGTGCTTTGCTAGCATTCGGGAGTGCAGAGGTCTTGTCAGGGCAGCCAAACCTTCTTGCTGGTGATGGCCACCCTTCAGGAGTAACATTAGATTTTAGAATGTTCTGGAATGGATTAATGATGGACAGGAACTTGGTTTTGATGAGATGAGCCTGTCTGAGTGAATCTGGGGAGGAGGATTTTGGTGGAAATTGGAGGTGGCTGGTATCTCGGGTTTATGTCCTCGGTTCCTCCCATCAGACGTTGCTGTGAGTTGTGGGTCCTGGAGAGCCGCTGCTCTCTCGTGACAGCTTTTGGCAGTGGAGGGACAGGGAGGGCAAGTGGTCTTCCAGTGATACCACCTGGGCAAACAGAGAAGGTCAATAAGAATAATCCAGATCCAGGCTGTCGCTGAGCGTCAAAACTTCTGTGTAAACGGCATGTGGGTGAGCAAACCTGGCTGCCCCTTGGCATCACCCCATCACACCACTCTGCGCTACTGGGCTGCCCAGCTTGGGAAGGTTTTGCCAGCGGGGAAAGTATTTCCACAGAGGTAATGGGGAACAGGGAAAAACCAAGCAAGCACTGTGTCATCAAGGCACCAGTATGATGCCCTGTACACAGCCTGGTGACAAATACTGTACACACTGAAACTAGGTACAAAGTGCCATGGCTTGTCTAGAACGTGCCTGCTTTGTTTGGCAGTTGCCCAACGGGGAGAAAGATCAGGCACCGTGGACCTTGGCTGGGTTCTGCAAACTGGTCCTACGGCGCACGAGCAGGAGAGACCCACACACTGAGCATCAGCCCCTGCGTCACACGGAGGGGCTGGTGGTGACATCGAAACATCCAGGTCGGCCAAGAGCTGCTTCAAAAGGCTTGGCTTTGGCCTCACCTGTGAGCAGCAACACCATTGCCAAGCTTAGCGGAGGTGGAAATGTCCCTGCTGCTGCATGGACAGCGTCCTGCCTCCTTCCCAGCATCCCAAGGGGATGCTCCTTCCCGGCAGTGTGCTGGCAGGGTTGATGGAGCCAATTAGCCCGAGTTAATTAACGAGCAGCCCCAGAGTGCTCAGAGCTGTATGGTTCATAACAAAAGGATGATGACAGCAGGAGGATGCCCCAGCCAGGAGCTAAGTGTACATCCACACACCAAAAGCCAACCCTTGCCCCAAGGAGATAATGGTTTTATAACAGTACATGAGACAAAGGGAAGGCAGAGATGGGGGAGGTGTCTTCCACGGACACCGGGGGGAGTATCAGAGCTGAGACCAGATTCTCCTCTCTTCAGTTTTGACATCTCAGCCTGGCCAGTGCCCCCAGGCATATAACTCGTGGTGCATAATGCAGGAAGATTGCCAAATGACATGATCCCCATCTGCAAGTCACTCAAGAGAGATTTCCTTGCACAGCTTTTTTTTCTAAAGCCTCTCACAACCAGTGAGAAACATTTTTTATTATTATATACAGATTTTTCTTTATTTCTTGTCTTGTTGGAAGTGACTGCAAGAAGCAGCCAGGAAGTTTTCTCAGTTCTCCGGGGAGGGTGGAAGCTGTAGTGTGAGTCACAGTGGTTTACAGCCCTATACCCGCCAGGATGCCCAGGAGTTCAGCTTTACCCTCCATCACCAGGTCTCAGGGTGCTTTTCCACCCATGTGCCCTTAGGACTACCTCCTCCAAGAATTTCCTTGATGCACCTCCAGATAAGAGCCTGTAACAAGCATTAGTTGGATACTGCAGCTATATATAAGGAAGAGCTGCACTAACCAACACCCTCCTTTATTTGCTCTGGGATTTTTAATTGCCAGTGCTAAGCCTGTTCAAGCCAGCCTGCAGAGCTTGTCTGAGGGCTTTGTCACCATTCAATGTCTGTCCCTTGTTGGGTGCGTGCCTGGGTGCATCGCTTAGGGACAACACCCAGGGAGGTGGTGGCATCACCCAGGGAACACAGCAGGAAGTGGATGCGAGGTCCCCATCACCACTTGTCCCTCCTGCCCCCCAGGCTGGTGGGCCAGATCGCTCCTGAACGGTGCTTGTTGGGGGGCAAAGTGTCTGCCAGCACCTGGCATTGGATGAGCCGGTGCACATCGCCAGCACATGGGTGGGGGAAAGCTTTGGGGTGATGAGGGGTGGAGGGTGATGGTCACGGCCAGGAAAGTGCTGTCAGCCCTCTGTGCCCATACCCCCTGGCATGCACCGATGAGGCTGTATCCAGCTCCAACGAGGAGAAGAGGCCTCCAATGCACCCCACCACACGCCAGCTCTGGGTCAGGGTGCTGCAGACCACAGGGTCCTTCTTGCACTTTTTCCCCTCTCCAGTTCATCTGTGCTCTCTGATAGGGACCCAGCTCGCATGGCTCCAGGCGGGACGAGCACCGTTCCCCAACGGGATGCACAAGCCAAGCCCAAACATGCCTCTGTATCTGTGTGTGTGTGTGTACAAGGTGCCTCCAACACCTTTCACCTCCGGGCAGCTGGCACAGAGGGTCACAAGCACAGCCAGGACATGGTGCCTTCAGTCCCCCCGGTGCAGGGACAGAAGCAATTAGCCAGACCCACTGCCCAGAGGGAAAATATCCCACTCACGGTGTGTGCCCATGGCAGGGCACCGTGGTATTTCTCTCACCTCCCTGTCCCACCTTCTCCTGTGGTGGACACCCATGAGCCTGCACACCCTAGCACCTCCAGAGCACTGTCTCTGATGGTCTCCAATGCTCCTTTCCACCCCAGAAACATAGATGCCTCCTTCTTCTGCTGTCCCCAAAGCACACTGTCTGGAGCAGAGTCCATCCCTGCCAGGGCCAGCCGCACCAATGGCAGGATAAGCACGAGTGAAGCATCTGTGAGTCCCGGTCCCTCGGAGGCTCGGTTCTGCACAGCACTGGGAGAGCTGGCCCAAGCCCAGCACGTTATTGACCCAAGAGCTTATCTTTAACCGTTGGGTTTTTGTGGTTTTGTACTCGGTCTGTTTTCTCCAGGCTGCTGGGGCTGTTTTACAGCCATGGGCACGGCATAGCCCTGTGGCTATGGCACAGCACCCATGCGTGCAGGGCACTGGGAACCAGCAGCCCTCCTCTGCTCCCTGACAAGCCTCTGTTCCCCAAGTCACCCCACTGACCTGAACAGCCTGACACTGAAAAACAGCACCATCCAGCTCTTTCTGCCCTGATACTTTAACCCCAAAATGCTGTGGAAGGGCGTGCCAGGGGTCCCCTGTCGCGACTCGTGCACGGTCTCAGGAGTCTGCGCTCCCTTGCACCCCTTCCCCTGTATGGCACCACAGCCACAACACCCCCCACTCTGCACCGGGGGAAGCATCAGGGGAAACACCAGCCCTGGCAATGTCAAGTGTTTGCTTATGTGTCTGTATCTTAAAAAAAAAAATAATAAATCTTCCTTTTGTGACCAAATACTAGCAGCCTTACTCATCCCCTGACCTGGGCTGATCCCAAATATCGCTAGGCAGCCTAGGACATCCAACTCAGAAGCTGACATTGCTGCCTCTGTGGGCATCCCGGACATCATGGAAATTCTGCTTGTCACCCAGACATAAGTCTGCTGGTGCGTCTGTGTTGGATCTGGCTGGTGGTCATTAGTCCCCTGAGTCCCCGTGTTTTGATTTTACATGACTTTATTGGAGAGATCTTGAATTTCTTAGGTATCATCAGGGTCTGTTAAAGTATTCACATTTCTTTTCACCATCTATTTATAGGGAAACAGAAAAGGACCAGAGTGTAAGGAGCAAGCACACAAAGAGGAGTAGCACTGAACAAGGACTTGGTTGTGCTACTCTTGCAAACCCATCACTGACAATACAGAGAGAGGTGTGCTACACTGCTCTGCTGCGTGCGTCGTTCTCTGGGCACAGGTCCTCGAGACATCCCTTGAATGGTGGATGCTGGTTTTGCGTCCTCTCCAAGCAAATCACACTCACTCCTGCCCACTGCCATTGTCTCAGAGAGACCAGCACAAGCAACGTGGGAGCTGCGGAGCCACTGCAAGTGGTCCTGTCTGTGGGCTGGTGCAGATGGGCAGGATTGGGCCGACAGGCTGGAGCAGTTCTGCAAACCTCACCGAATGGATGTGAAGAACTGGTACAACAGGGGTCACAGCTGGAGAGACCACCTGAGATGCTGCTGGCTCCCCCGCTTGGGGACCTCGTCCATATGTTGAAGCATTCAACAGGAGAGGGAGACAACGAAATCGACAGGACAGAGGATTTCCTAGGCAAAATTCAGCTGCTGGCTGGATAAAACTCTTAGATACATTTTATCTAATCTTACCAAGGTCCCAGGCATTTTCTAAGTGGCACTTAATGAAATGCTCAGAAGATCTTGGTTCAAAGAACTACTGGAGCCATGGACAGCTGCAAAGGCCAGGCAAGGGTTTAGTGCTTCAGCTGTCAAACTGGTGGTGGCTCAACATAGAACCAAACTTCCTGTCTGACTCAAAATACAAATCTCAGGTGGGAGGAAAGGAGACCAAAAGACGCACATCTCCATCCTCTGGTGTTCCTGATGCAGTGTTCAGCTGACCACACAGACTCTTGTGCAGGATGGAAGCACATAACCACCTATCAAACAGGTCGTTCAGCACTTTCCATTACAGACACCTCTTTTCAGTTGTTTACAACTTCACCAAAGTTTATTTCTTTGTGATTTCCCATCATGGAGAATCTGCCTTTGACCTTAATATTTCTATGATTCTATGCATTTTAGCCCCTTGGGCAATAGCAATAGCAGGGGGGTCTGTGGGCAAGTTGTACACAGTGAGAACTGCTGATTTGTGGACATATGGCAGCTCTTCTCTGTCTCTGGTTCCTAGGGCTTGAGACTGGTGGCAGGGCTGGCATCTCAGGCTCTGCCATGAGGACGCAACTGGTGTCCCCTGTAGCCATCTAACCATCCTGCCCGCCCACTCCCTGCTCAACTCAGTGGATGCGCTGTGCAGGTCCCACAGCCTCAATGTTTTGCAATAGCTTATGTTTGAAATGTAGGCCTATCTGGGGCTTAATCCTGTCCCAGGCAGAACAGGGATGACCTCCCAGTTCTCCAGAACATCGATCAGAGAGTCACTGCGCTAAGGGATGCCATCAAGCACGTTGAGCAGGGTACGAGGCTGTCTTCTGGGGGTGTGACGCAGAGCAGAGCCCATGCCAGGGTGCTTTACAGAATCCTGTTTTGTTCTGGGGGGACTGTTTTGCTGTCATCTTTCTTGGATTTTTTAATTAAAGTTGCTACCCTCCTGTTCAAAGCTGTTTGTTTTTTTTTTTTACTGACAGTAGGTGGTGGGGTAAAGCAGGAACCTCTGGTTGCAGCAGCTCTGTTGCGGAGTAGCTCTCACACAAGGGAGAATGAGAGCTGGAAAATGTGGTAACACATCTGGGATAGATCATGGAGTCAGAGCATCTGTGGCAAACATCATCATTAACCCTTCACTGGCAATATGGAGAGACTCCCTCTTGTGCAAGTAAGCTTTTTTTAAAAAAAAAGATCTTTAAAAAACAGAGGCACTGTTGGCACTTTTGCATTTGCCATCAGCATGGCAGTGGGCCCTCCAAAGGTCATTAATCAATTCTTTATCCTTCAAAGATAAAAACATGTTAAGAGGACCTCTGAGATTTTTGCGAATTCCTGTGACTCTAGAAGCAGAGACTTTTAGGAAACAGCAGTTGTCAGATCACTGGCCGTAACCCTGAGGTAAGCAACCGCACTATGTCTGCAAACAACTGCCCAGGGCAGGAGCTGACCTTCTCCAGGGCAGCCTGCAAGCGTGAAGCCAGATATCCATCCATGGCTGATCAAGGAAGGAGCCAGCCTGCAGCCAGGAATTTTATCAAATGAAGGGTCTGAGGAAATCCTGACCTGACCCCGTTGCTTACAGGGCTGCCTTTGCACTTCACCCACAGCATGGATGGAGACCTCATCCATGCCCTCTCACAGCCTTCCTCCAAGTGACAGGACCTCCAAAGACCTCAAGGACTGTTGGGGTGGGAGAGACCCCCTCACGTCCCAAGCAGGGTCTCTGACAAAGATTGGTCTATTGAAGATCTTCCAGGTCAGGCCCAGGGCTTCAGCTGAGCCCGTCTGGACCTTTTCTCAGATTCAGGGAAAAAGGGAAGACATTTTTCCTAATCTCCAACTACCTTCACACCCTCACTGGGAGCCAGCGACAGTGCATGGCTGGGCAGAGCCCAGACCCCTTGTCTTCTCCCAGGCAGAGCCAGAACCTTGTCCCTGAGCTGCCTGTTTCAACAATATACCCACCAGCTGCCATTCATGCCACGGAGCCTTTTGCAGTGGTACCTGCAGGAGGAAAAGCATCATCTCCTTGTTTTTCATGCCTACCCCCAGGAGCAGACATATATCCCTGCAGCCCTGGGGGCCACCAGGGACGGGGAGGGATGGGCAGTCCCCTGGGGTCCTGCCACCCTCTCCATCCCACAACCCGGGCCCTCCGCTGCGCCCAGCCCGCTGCTCTGCCCAGCCTCCATTAATGAGCTGGGCTCTGAACCAGGCTCCGTTAATGCCTGTCTTAGCCCTGGCAGGGCTCCAAATGGATCAGTCCAGGAGTGCTAGCCAGACGCTAATTGCTGCTCGTTTGAAAGGTAACTGGGAGCCCTGCAGTCATTAGCAAGAGGAGTGAGAGGAAGCGCTGGTGTCAATAGCAGCTGAAGGCGCTTTTTGCTGTAGCTGCTGGATGTGAAGCTGAAGAGCAGCTCCCAGCAACACACAGGCCTTGCACAGCACCGGCATCCCTCTGCATCCCTGGGCTGGATGCTGCTCCGGAGCTGGGCTGGGAGGAAAACTAAAGCCAAAGCAGCAGCAGCTGTTGGGTGGCTGTGCTGTCCAGCTGAACCTCATGGCTAGTGCCCTCATGGCTAGTGCTTTCCCTGAGCGGCCACCAAGCTAATTCGTGACGGCCATTACCAATGCTCAGCAGCGCTTCATGGCTGCTCTCCACCCACTCTCAATACAATCAGTTCCCAGGGAATGAAAACCCTGAGACCGACCCCTTCCACCAGCGCAGGGGCCAGGGCTGGCTGGGGATGAGATCTTGCTCCAGCAGATGCAATCATCAGCTGTCCCCAAGGATGTGCTCCCATGCGTGTCCCTGGAGATCCCTG
Organism: Pterocles gutturalis; assembly: GCF_000699245.1. Taxonomy (NCBI): domain Eukaryota; kingdom Metazoa; phylum Chordata; class Aves; order Pterocliformes; family Pteroclidae; genus Pterocles; species Pterocles gutturalis. The sequence goes on along the minus strand of NW_010143598.1, from coordinate 16,747 downwards.
ATATCACAGCAGCCACCTGCAATCCTGGACTGTGTCTGTGCCTGGCAGCTCTGGCCCCTGAGGCATCTGAGCAGGCAGGATGAGTTTTCTAGGAGGCTCCACACCATATAATTCAGTAAAGTACCCTTAGGCTTCCCCCTCACACACAAATGTTTCTCAGCGTGCAGCTTTCCCATTCAACCCCTGACTTTCCCCGTCTCAGGCACCCCGTGGTGGATTACACACCCTGCTCCTCTTCAGCTCTGCTGTGGAAAGGACGTGGAAGGGCTCCCATAGGTGTGTGCCAGGATCTGTCCATGCACAGCGAGTTGGGTGCCCGGCACCGGTTCTGCAGCACCCCCGGACACACCCCATCTCAGCATCACTGATCCCACGGATCCCCGCCTGCACCCAGCACCAGGAGCATCAGGTCTGCTGCCAGCGACCACGGGAGCACTGGCCATCAACCAGCAGAGGACTCACATTTCAAACAAGGAAAATAGTTCTCCCAACTCAACTTGCTGTTGCAAAACGCGACATCATTCAAAGCGAAACCTGTTGAAAAGAAGCTCTTCCTAGAAAATACATTTGCAGGTCTTTGCCAGCAGTTGCTGGAAAGAAAATGCAGGCCTTTGATGATATTCCAGGGATTTTTTTCATGGTAAACTGCTGAGTTTTTGACAAAAAAGGATCTGCAAGAACGACACAGGGAAGTGTAAAACCTCCCCAGCCAGCGGAGCAGGATGTGTCCCAGGGTGCTGCTGCCAGGCAATGCAGCGGAGCACGGAGCCAGCCACACGCTCCTCTGCCCCATGTCTCTGCTGTGCCATGCTGCGAACAGCCATCACGGGAGAATAAAACAGACCCTCACCAAGGGGCTGGCTCCAGACAGGCTCCTGTCCCCCAGCTGAGGGCTTGGGGACCTTGTCCTGGTGAGCTCCCCCCCATCTCACAGGGAGGACACTGTCTGAGCCCCCCATGCCCTGCCAGACCTCCAATCCCATTGCAGGCTCAGAAAACCCCACTCTTCTGCAAAGTCCAAGAGGAGGAGTCCAGCCCAGGGCCATGCCCCATCTGCTGCCACAGGTGGACGATGTAAAAGGGTGTCTGCAATGTGCTGGAGATGGGTCCAAAAGGATCTTGGCTGGAGAGACCTGGGCATAGGGACAGCATCACCTCTCGCCCACCCCACACCAGCCACATTAGACAGACCGAGCCAGCCCCACCCCAGCCTCCGACTGACCCTGGCTCTCCAGGAGCCCTGGCTGGGCACAGGGGAGGGAGCTGGGAGGAGCCTCCTTCTCAATTATTCATGGTGAGATCTCAGCGGATGGAGCTGGGGCTTTCAGACGCTGATTCCTAATGGAGCCTGCTGACGTGTCTCGCCAGTAAGCACTCCTGGGCCCCGTGCAATTCCCACTTCTCCCATCTCCGCGCCATAAAAATGCCACCTTCTCCTGCTACTGATGCATTACACAGCCATTACTGAGGGTTCACAGCCCCGCTGCCATCATGCACAGATCTGGAGCTGCTAGTGTGGGAAGGGCAGCGTGTGCTCTCCCACCAGGGAAATCACACGTCCTGGGATCGGCCAGGGGTCCTGCCCGCGCTGGAGGATGGTGGAGGGATGACAGGCCACCTGAGATCAGCTTGCAGAGGGAGAAGAGGTACCGACAGCCACAACTAGAGCACGGTGTGGCCTGCAGACATCCCACCCCAGCTTTTTTAGGCAGAGGAAGGAAAGGAGGTGACGGAGGAGACCTGGGCCCTCATCAGGTGGCACTCCAGGTGCTGCAGAGCAGTTAGCATGATGTGCTGGCTGCCTGCAGGACATCTCCAGCTGCAGAGTCAAACAGTGCCATGGATGATGGGTGGATGCAGTAGTGGAGGATGACTCAGGAATGGCAAAGTTACTAGTTGGACACGGTGCAGGAGAATGTGTTAAATGCTGCATCAGGAACGCCTGCCAGCCTCTTGGCTGTTCTGGCTCTGTCTATTTTCAACACTGGCCAGGGTGTCCTGGGACCCTCTCCTGTCCATGTGGACTTCCCACACTGACTGGGTAGAACTGGAAATGTGACCATGGTGTATGCACAGCTCGAGGTGCCACATAACCAAAGAGGGGGTTCATTAGGGCCACAGTATCATGGCAAGGCTGGGGTCACCTTGAGTGGTCCTGTGTATCACCCCATGCCCACTTTATCTACTGCCCATCCCACATGGAGAGCTGTGGAGGTTCACCCATCCATCCAGTCATCCCCACAGCCTTTTATGCTCGCACAGGCATACCTCCATCCAACACCCATTCCCATACCGACCTGACACTCCATCTATTCATCCCTGTGCACTCATATCACCCAACTATTCTTCTAGCTCAAACCAATGCTCCACCTAATGAATACTCAGCTCTGAGTACTTGGGAGAAATGGCTCAAGCCTGGGGTGGTTTTGGTGCCCTCTTCTAAAAGGAGAATATTAATCCCTTGTGCTCATGGTGGACTGTAAGGGCTGCAGGAGTGGACGAGACCTGTCTTTCAGGAGGGCAGAGGACATGCTGATGGGAAGGATCTGTACCCCTCCTTCTCATGAGAAGAGAAGCCTCCTCCGAGGCTCTGCATGGGCAGACAATTGCTGTGCCCGAGTGCTCCCTCAACAGGCTCCCAAAACCTGTGGCAGGTCACACAAGCTTGCTCCAGATAGCCATGTTTATAAAATCACAGAACTGGCAGAGGCATCGCAACCCTTTTTCCAGACAACTGGCACCCAGAGAAGGTCCCCAAGCCAGCCTGCCTGGCTGAGCGGTGGCAATGCCTGGCAATACACGCCAGAGCACCCAGCCTGCAGAACATGATGCTCAAGAGCAGGGAGGCTGGGTGCTGCTTTGGGATCACGTAGCCTGGTGGATCCCATTGCCTGGGAGCCCTGGGACCTGCCAGGAGTGGTGGGAAAGGCTGCTTTTGGGGACACCCCATGATGGCATCTCCACCTTAATATTCCTGTCCAGGACTGGGCTGTCCCCACTGAGCACGGCCAGGGTGGAAGAGAGCTCCAGCCCCACCGTGATGGAGGAGATGAAGGTGTGGGCACCACAGAGTTCAGAGGGATGGGACATCCCCAAACCCACCCATGCAGTGGTGGGCAGTGGAGAGGGGACTTCTGTTTGTTTTAAAAGCAATCCAGAAACAGAATCCACAGGGTGGCTGTGCTGGCTTGCAGGAGACCAGTTCGTCAGCTCCCTCCATGGGGACAACCGGTGCCGCAGTCCCAGGACTGCTGGTGGGGTGGAAGATGCCTGGTAGCTCACCTCAGCTCAAGCACCTTTTTGCATAGTGCTCACGGAGGCACACATTTGCATTGGCAGCCGCTTGAAATAAAATTCGTGGGGCATAAAAACACACCTAGAAACACACCCACCAACCATACACATCCGGCATGCGCACAGCCAGCTGCCTGCTGGGCTCCGGGGCACATGGACACACATGCAAATGCACACACACACCCTCCCCCAGCCCAGGCTGGGCTTCATTTCTTGCCATGCGCTTGTAGAATAGTCCCAAACCAACGCTGGGGCATCCTGGCATCGTGGAGAACCCTTTGTCCTCATTACAGGGTCCTACAAAGTCCTTGTCCACCAGGGATGTGTCCCCTCCTCCAGAGCTGCCTGGAGGATGTGTCTGGCCCTTTAGCTATGCCAGTGCCATTAGCTGACCCTTAATCTCGTGTGCACACACACTGGGCTTCCTGATCTGTGGGAAGGAGCCATTAGCTTCCTTCCCACATGCACATTGGGAAATAATTGCCCTGATGGGCTCCACCAGCCACCTGGCCCATGCACTCTGCAGGTTACTGCCTCGGGGTGGCTTGCGGTGGCCCGTGGACAGAGCCTGGCCACCGGGCTTGTACCTGCGGGCAGGGGGACATGGCTCCAGCATCAGGGGGACATGGCTCCAGCATCACCAGAGCCTCCCGTGGGACTGGGGATGTGAGACCCCAGCCCTCTCCAGTGATGCGAAGGGCAGAGTGGGAGCGGGGCTGGGCCAGGTTGGTAACATGGGGGGGATGCTGATGTGAGCTGCGGGGTGGTTGGGGAGGGGCATCAATGGGGGTATTTGGGATTTGACACCAGTGATGTCCAGGTGTGATGGAGCCGGTGCACTCAGGGCATAGCCAGCAATTGCCAGTAGCTCCTATCTCGGATCACAAACGCGAGCCGTGTTCCAGGGTGTGTCTGCAAGGGGCTGCGTGGGGCTGCTCACCAGCAAATCTGGCTGTGAGTGAGCGACCGGCTGCCCACAGCCTCCTGCTGGCATCTCTGCTGCTGGAGGTGGCAGGGCCAAAGCAGGACCACGAGTGTCCCTGCCATGGAGGGACGTTTGCAGAGCACACAACCATCCAAATACACGTCCCAGAGCCATGGGCACGAGTTGTCCTTAGGACATTCGGTCACCATGATAAAGCAAAGCTCTGAGTTACTCAGGATTGAGCTGGAAATGGCCCCAGTATCCTCTAAAGGACACATGCCTGGTGGGAGGACAAGCTGTACAGCCTCTGGGGGCTCTGGTTTGCTGGAGATCCAAAACTCTTCCCCAGGGATCATCAGCAGGAGAGGGCTCGGGAAGGTCTGGTTCCAGCCATCAGCTTTAATAACAAGAAAATCGGATGGTGGCAGTTTTTCCATCTGCACAAGGAGGGGCTGGGAACACCTTTCACAGACGCAGGCAGACCCTGCACTCATGCCTCCAAGAGCACCAAACACAGGTGCCACTGCCTGGAGATGAGGTGACTGGTGAGGACATGGGGACAGCGGGCGATCAGCTGGCCCTGAGCAGCTGATGTGACTGTGGGTTGATGGAGCGGCACTGGTGCACAGGAGCACTCCATCCTCAGAGGATGCTCAGTGTAGGATTTCGCAGGGAATCTCCAGCCTCTTGCTGCCTGCCCCTCACCCACCCAAGGCAGGGGCAGGGGGG
>NW_010143598.1:0-11768 GCF_000699245.1 Pterocles gutturalis | reverse complement strand
CCCCGGGCCTCCCCCTGCCACTGCGCCAGCCCTGATAGCCATCCCCGGCCAAGCAGTGCCACCCTGTGGCAAATGCACTCCTCACCTCCCAAAGGGGTGCTGGCCCTGGACCCCCACCCCAGACCCCCACGTCCATGGCCCTGGCTGCCCCCACTGATAACCCCAGCATCGTCCCCTCGGCGCTGGTCCTGCTGGAGCCCGTGACCCCAACACAGCACAGGACATCCCATCTCATCCCAGTGCTGCCACTGAAGTGCTTTCCTGTCCCCGTTGCCTTGCCCAATTATCTCCAGGGCTCTACCTGGATCAGCCAAAGGTTCCTCCAGCCCTACCCCGAGGAATTCGCCCAGATGCAGATGAAGGGGGGCCCCACCTCCCAGCAGCCCTCTGTCAAGGGGCTGGTTCCCTGGCACCCTGCATTAATTCCCCAGACAGACTAATAATAAGGTTTATTATTAAATAATGAGGCATGGATGCCTCATTATCAGGTAATCGCTTCTTATGAAATGGGATTTCCATTCCAGTGTGGTGTCTCAAGCACATCCCCAGGCGATCTCCCAGTGCTTCATGCAGAGGCCAGTGTCATTGCACCCTGGGTGTGGGTGGGGAAACTGAGGCATGGGGTGGGGGAGTGCAGCAACAGCATCACAGGGAGAAGCTGGGCAGCCGATAGCCCAGCCAGGGCACCAGGCCCCGGCTGTAACCCCAGAGGAAGGGGTGGGATGCCATCAGCTCCTCTGCCCCAGACTGCTTCCCCCCTTTCCAGCCCTATGTGGTTCTCATTTGTTCCCCTGAAATGTTCTGGCTGATCCCAAAGCAGCCTCGGTGGCCTCCTTGCCATGCTGGTCCCGACCGATGCTCAGCCATGCAGCGGGAACCTCGCATCAGGGCAGGGAAACAGTGCCCCAGCCCCCACCCCGCTGCCACCTCCCGCGGGCACTGCCCAGGGACATCCTGCTCCTGCTCTGGGCACATTCCTGAGTGACGTGAAGTGACGGGGTGAGAGCAGCATCCACGGGGTCCGGGACTTGGTCAGGAGGACAAAGTGCAGATGCTGCATTGGGGTGCACAGTTGGGGAAAAACATGATGGGGGGCTCCAGCACCAGCTCTGGCAGGGGGGAGACCAGGCATGGAGGGTCCCAAATCTTAGCTGTGCCTCTCAGATGTCCACTCCCCTCCCAAATCAGGGTCCCTGTGACAAGGGGCTGAGACTCCCCTGCGTGGGACTGGTCCCAAAGAGGGTGAAGCCAGGAGGCATGGGGGGGAGAGCAGTGCCTAACCTCTTTGGTACAGGTGAAAATGAGCCGCAGGTGTTAACCCTCGGGAGCTGGATATAGGGAGCAGGAAACATCACTCTGCCAAGGCACAGGGCTCCAGTGAGGAGAGCAGGGTGGGATCCCAAATCTGTCCCCTTATGCAGTTCAGACCTCTGGTTTAGCTCCCTGCCTCACACACCCTGCCTGCTCCTGGATCCCCAGGGCAGGAGGGATGCCTGTGACACCGAGAGGAGGACCACAGCTTTGGGGAGCTCAGAGAGAGGTGAGGGAGGGCAAGGCTGGGACTGCCTGGGGGCTGAGCGGGTGTCCCTTCCCACCCCATCACTCTGCAGCGAGGGGAGCAGTGCCTGACAGAGGGGAAGGGGAGCTCGTGGAGGCTAGGATCGCTCTCTCCATCCTCTACTTTTGCTGCCCTTGTTGCCTGGTAGCTAGAGGCTCCCATCTTTGGGATGGAAAGCCATGAGTTTCTGCTCCAGAGTGACTGCATCACGTACCCTGATGACCCCAACAGCCAGCTGGGAGTCTGGGGACCTCCAAAACCTCCACAGCGCGGCAGCATGACTCTCCAATGCACAGAGCCTTTGGCTGTCCCCAGGTTCTGGGTACCTTGTGCCACCATCACGGCCCCCCAGGAGGTAGGGTGGAGGGGAGGGACCAGAACAGCCCCTCACCCGCTGCACAGGCTGTCACAGGGTGCAGGAAGAGCGACCGCCCCTTCCACTAAGCTGCTGGAGGAACCCACCGGCAGGGTTTGACCTGCCATATTTTAACCAAAGGAGGCAGAAAACACCAGCAGTGACACTGTGGATGCCTGGAAATCTGCAGGAAGGTCTCAAAGTCCATTCAGTCCCTGGACAGATGAGAGAGCTTCACCTGAAGACGCTTCTGGGCTTTCTCCAGGGGTCTTTCAAGAGAGGTCCCAGCCTCAGCTCTGTCCCAGCATCAGTGACACCCCACCAGCATCCGAGCTGATCCCACTCCTGCTACGAATCCCTCTTCACCAGCAGCAGCCAAGGGAGCACAGCCGCCAGCATGGCCACAGTCAGGATGAGGAGGACGGCGAGGGCGATGGGTGACTGGCAGCATTGCACCCCCAGGGCCGAGCTGGATGACACCGAGCTCTGCGTTTCCGCTCTGCTTCTCCTCCCCAGGGAGCTGCAGTCTGTGTCCATCAGTGGCATCCCGTAGTTGCTGATGACAAAGATGTGGGCTTCCCGTGCCAGCTTTCCTGGGACCCCCTGTGAGTCTATGGGGCCGTTCCCCATGCTGCAGCACCGGTCAAAGCTCTGCACCGGCATCAGAAAATGGCTGGGCACCACCAAGGTGTTGCTGGCCTCCATTTTGGTCAGATGGGACAAGGAGGAAGGTGACAGAGGCACCTCCAGTGTCCGGGGGTTGGTGCCCGCCTTGGGTGGCCATAGAGCCTTTTTCTTGCTGAGGAAAGTCACGTAGCGGCAGATGGGGCAGATGATGCTGCTCTGGACCTGGCCGTCAAGCTTGGTGGAGAGCAGGCACTTCACCAGGCAGTCGTGGCAGAAGGTGTGCCCGCAGCTGAGCGTGCGGTGCGTGGCCTCCAGCGGGTGGAACTTCTCATAGCACACGGGACACTCGGCCGGGGGACCCTCCTTGCTGGATGAGGTGTCAGACATCCTTGTTCTGTTGGCCACAGGCACTCCCCAGCTGTGAGGAAGAGTGTGAAGAGGTTAGTAAGGGTCTCAGTTGCAACTATTAGCGTGATCCACCTCTTCTCCACCTCTCCTTCCCCTCCCTGCTCTCTTGCCCCTAACAGATGGGGTGGCATAGACTGGGCATAGTCTCGACAAGGCTGGGCTTTTTCAGGAGCATGAAGCCTCTCAGTGTGGCCCTTGGGGCAAGAGAGATGATGGGAGGACCTCAGCTCTGGAGCCACCAGAGACAATGATCTCTGGATGCAAAATTGCACAGAAAAAGACACAAGTCCCTGGATGGGGCTGTGTCTCCCTGCTCAGTGCCTGGTAGAGATGAAGCAGGTCCAGCTTGTGTCACGAGTGCCTCTGTGCTCTGCTGCCAGCTCCAGGTGCGTGGGAGGTGAGAACTCCCATCCCACAGAGAAACCTGCCAAGGAAAGGGAGATCCTCCCGTTCCAGGGGACATGGAGGGGCTGGGAAGAGAAGGAGGAGGCCAGGTCAGTGGGGCAGACAGGAGTGCAGGACCCACAGGGATGGAGAGGGAGCGTGCCGTCCTGGGGCAGGCAGCCAGCACCCATGCCACACTGCCGGAGGATGCCCCAGGCTGGTGGCCAGGCCACTGCTGTCTCCAGTCCCTGCTCCTCACTCACGCTGGAGCACAGTGCGGGCAGCGGTGCTCAGAGACGGGTGTCTCCTGTTAGTCAGAGAGGGCAGGGCAGAGCCCAGCCAACCCACCTGGCCCCCGCCCTGGCCCAGGGTGTTGGGGGGAAGCGTGGGGCTGCTGTGATCCAGAGCTGCACCGGGGATGGGTCTGAAGCTCTCCTGCACATCTCCCAAGGCAGGGAGCATTCACGTGGTGGCTTCAGGAAAGAGAAAGGGGAGACAGAAGAGGGAAGAATGGGGAGAGGAGAAGGAAAAGGGAGAGGGTAGAGGGGATGCTCAGCTCAGCTCCCTTCTCTTGAACTAGTTCAGGAGCTGGAGCTTCATAAAACCAGCAGGTTTTCCAGACCGTGTAGCATTTTCAAACCCAACCCAACCTTCACCCCTTTTCTCACACATGACTGTGCCCATGGGCATCCTCACAGCTGTTTCTGGAGGTTTTGCCATTCCCTCCTTGGCTGCCGTTCTCTCGCATGGGAGCCACCCCTTGCGCCAGGATGCCATCCCCTCCTCATCCAGCCGAAGACAGACCCAGACTCCTGCTTTGGTTTAGGATAGATCAGGGACTTGATACTTCCCTAAAGTGCTGCAGAAGGAGACCCTAACCCCATGCCCCAAAGCCCCCCTTACCTGCTGCAGGGCACCGGGGCAGGGGCCCCACCATGCACTCCACCGTTGTCCCCAGAAGCAGGGCTGACCGTGCCCCAGCACCGAGCACCAGTCAGGGAGAGGACTCGGACGCCTATATAACACAGAGTTGTTGGTTGCACATTTCATGCGGGCACGTTGCGCAAAAGCTGGAGCAGAGACAGGGACAGCTCCTGAGGAGTGAATGTGGAGGAACTCGTTCAGGTTTTAAAGGTCTGATGTTCACCGGGTTGGGCAGGGAGTGGGCGAGGAGCCGGCGTCAGGCGTCGGAGGGCAGGGACAGGAGGCACGGTCCTGCCTGCTTTGCTTTGTGCAATGGAAAGCTGTAGCTCGGTCTGTCCCTGGGGTCAAACCCCAATGAAACAGGTGCTAAAGGGGATGCTGGGACCCCAGACCCCTCTGTTGCTGCAAAACAGGGTGAGATGCAGCATCCTGCCCCAGGGTTGGGCTCCTGCCAAACACCTCTTACCTCCACCCACCTCTGGTCCCCATCGCTCACCCTGGCCACATCTTTGTCCCTGAGTCCCCTCCTCATCCCCCAGATGCTCATCACTCCACCCCAGCACTACCCATCCTAGATTGTGGGATGCTCACACCATCCCGGTGTGACACCGTACTGCCCAACAGACACACCTGAGCAGGCTCAAGGGCCACTGCTGCCTTGCTCCTGCCCTGGGAGGGTTTCCAGCATCTCTGAGAACTGTGGTCCAGGCAGCAGCAGGAGTTCTGTGGGCTCAGGGCCAGCAGGAGCCCACTGCTTGGCCATCTCAGCAGCTGCAGGTGGCTCGTGAGTCACTGGCCACGTGCGGGCTGGAAACCTGCTTAGAGAAGGTCCTCGTGGCCTTACCCGTGTCCCAGGGTGCTGCCTGTCCCCCACCCAATCCCCAGGCAAGAGGCTGAGAGGCACATTCCCTGGGTGGATCACTCCTGCCTCAATCTCGACTCCTTCCAGCCACCCCTGCCACCTTTCAGCCTGGCCAGTGGCCACAGGGCTACCAGCCCAGTCTCAAGCTTGCTGAGCGGCTCTGCGGGGATCTGGGCACCACTCGCTGCATTCAGAGGAGGTCCCCAGAGCAGGCATGGGGACCCCAAGGCACCCTGCCTGCACACCTTCCCTGGCTCGGGCCAGTGCACCCATGGGACCTGGATTTGCACCGTCAAGGGGCTCAAATGCCCTGAAGAGCCTGGTGTCTCCATTATGGAAAGTCTTCAGGAGAAACCCAGACATAGCGGGGACTCTTGCCTTGGGGCAGAGAGATGCTCCACACAAGCATCCCCAGCTCTGTGCTGCTCCAGCCTCGAGGAGATGCCCAGAGCTCTGCAGGGTCTACAGGGCAGGCAGAAGAGCAGATGCACCCCTGGTAACCAAAACCCAATGAGATGGCCCCTGGGCTCCCTTCGTGGGCAGGAGAGGTGCCATGGCAGGGCGCAGGGCTGCAGGCGTGGGCAGCAGTATCAGTCCTCGTGGGCACAGTGGTTGCAGTGGTTACAACACGGGGTTGGTTTCTGGGAGGAGAAGGGTGGGTGCAGCCCCGCCAGGACAACCCGTGCGTTGGGGCAGCTGCCAAAATGCATCTGCCCTCTGCAGAGAGCACCCGTGGTGTGAGGCTTGTGCCCCAGGGGGGATCTCTCAAGCCATGGAGCCCCCATCCCTCGCTTGGAAGGAGTTCAATACCTTCCACATCTCTGCTGAGGATCAGGGAACAAGCTCCACTCGTTACCCCACTTTTGTTGGGATGGTCAGAAATTGAGGCTGAAACCTCTCCCGACAGATTGTGCCAGGGCTGAGGCTGCACAGTCACCCCTGGGGCAGGTGTCCCCATCCCCTGGCCCCTCCTTGAAGCTGCTGGAGGTGCCAGGGCTGCTTGCACCCACCAAGACCTTCCCTGCGGAACAAGTGATCTTGGCCAGCGAGAGCAGATTTGGGACAACCGAGCATCTCCCCAGCACCAGTTTGCTCCCTGCTGGCACTGAGGCGGGGTGGAAATTCCTGTTTCCCATACTTCGAACGCTCTCCGCAGTTGGAAACTATGAGCTCATGGCTCTATACATAGGCACTGGAAGAACGAGTCTGCCTCCCTTTGCTGCTTTGACCACGCCAAAATCAAAGGGATTTTGGCATATTGCAGCCCTGGCTCTGTCAGCAAGTTCATTTTTTCCCAGGCATGGCTTTCCTCGGTGCCTTTGCCCCACTTTCACGTGCGGCAGCATCTTTCCTGAGTGCTGGGATCAAGTCTGACATTGCCTGAAGGACAATGTTCAGGGGCAAAATAAGTCCCTAAACGCTGCCTGTATTTTTTCTCAGGCTTTAAAGTGCAGCTCACTGCCAGTGTTTCAGCCCCCTTGCACCCAAGGGCTCCAGGATGCTTCTAGACAAGTAAGAAGGTGGCACCAGGCTCAGCTCCTCTTCAGGGACCACAGCTGAAACCTCCTCTGCTCCGGCATCTGTGACTTCCAGTGAACAAGGGACATTTCTGACCAAGAAGAGGACACAGACCTCACTGGGGGGTGAGGTGGGTGGGGTCCACTCCCTGCAACTGCAGCAGCTTTTGGGTAGAGCTTTGCAGCCACTTGCAAAGACAAGAGAACACTGCAGAGACAGCCTTCGCCTTCCACAGCATCACCCAAACTTTCCACTTCCAGCAACCAGGCAGGCAGGAGGGGAAAAGCCATTATACACAGTGATGTGAAATAGCTTTTCTTTCAAAGACAGAAGAGTGATCTAAATGTGAGCCTGGTGCCAGGCAAATATTCACTATAGATCTCAATATTTCCATATCCAAACTGATGAAGCAGGGACGTTTCCAATGGGCAGAGACATGTCCCATATCCCTTCACTCAGCCGTGGCCAGGATCCTGGTGAGAAAACCACAGATTTCTTCTTGATGGCAAGATTCAAGTGGGGAGCTTTGCTGTGCAGCCACAACACATCCATGGGGCCAGTGGCTGCTGGAAAGGCTGGGCTGGGGGAAAGCTCCGGCTCGGGAAGTTGTAGAATCAGAGAATGGTTTGGGTTGGAAAGGACCTTCAAGATCATCCAGTGCCACCCCCTGCCATGGGCAGGGACACCTCCCACTAGCCCAGGTTGCCCAAAGCCTCATCCAGCCTGGCCTTGAACCCCTCCAGGGATGGGGCATCCACAGCTTCTCTGGGCAACCTGGGCCACTGCCTCACCCCCTGCACAGGAAAACATTTCTTCCTCCCATCTCATCTCAATCTGCCTGTAAACAAGTGATTGCCAAAAGCTGCAGGAGGGATCACTGTGCCCATGTCTATATTCTCCTCTCTCAGTGCCGTGATTGGTCAGTGCAATGGTGGCTGTGATGGTCAGTGTCCCTTCCTGGTGGCCTTGGCATGTCCTCAGTGATGCCACAAGCAGGATGGGTTGCAGTGGGGTGGCGATGCTGTCCCTCCTGCCTCTCCTTCAGCTCCTTTCCATGCCAGGCTCTTTACACCCCTGGCACCTTTCGCCCATCACCCTGGTGCCAGCGCACCCGCCCCATGCCTCCCAGGGCACGGCCAGTCCTCCCAGGCTCCCCCAGGTTTGTCCTTAGCAAAGCTCAACCTGCAAACCTGAGGCTCTGTAGGAGGTTCTGCTCAGCCCATCTCCTCCCACCACTTCCCAGCCCTGGCTCAGACACCATGAGTGCTTGGCATTGGTGGGAATGAGGTGAAGGGAAGAGTGGGGTGGGGGGAGAAGTAAATTGGTGTTTGACCCTAGACCAGAGAGATATTCCCAGCTGGGGGAGAAGCTCAGTGAAGCAAAATTACTTTCCCAGGGCTACACCATGCTGGTGGATGGTACAAAGGTCCTGGCCCCTGTCCGAGTTATATTTACCCCCACACCATCAAAATAAACTCCCAGAGCATGAAAAGATGGACGAGCTCGGGGACACCCTCCTGGGGCTTGAGTGTCCCCGAGCTTGTCCATCTTTTCCCACGCTCGTTTTGCTTGAATTCAGAGTGGGAAAATCAGGTTTTTTTCCTTCTGGGGGTCTCCATCCTGACGGTCAGGCACCTGGCAGGATGGAGACCCACCATCAAGATGCTCTTTTAGCCAACATGGCTCAAAATTCACAGCAAAAACGCTGCCTTCAGCTTTCTCCTCGGTACTTTTTGCCGTGCCCAGGAGGTGGTGCTCTCGGACGTGCTTTGACCACACTGGGGGGGGGGGAACAAAAAAAAAAAAAAAAAAGTCCAGGGTGCACTGAGGAAAGCCCTGAGTCTGTCTCTCCAGAGGTGCCAGGGTCTGGAGCTGGTGGTCCCCCAGCAGCTGGGGTGCTGCCTCTTCCCCACCAGGATGGACGGGATCTGCTCATCCTCCTGCCAATCAGAAATTTCGGTCTGGCCACTTGACGTGATGAACGCTTATCAAACACCAAGGAACAGCTGGGTAGAGCCCCAAACCCTTCTCCCATCTCTGTTTTCCCAGCAGGGCAGGGATCTGCTGGGCAGATGTTGAGGGCTTTGCGAAGGACTTGCAGCGTACCTGGACATCGCGGCTCCAACCTGCCGCTGGTAGGGACTGAGACGCAGACCAATATGATCATGTTGTAGCCATTTATTGTGCCTTGATTACACACTTTTATACAGAGCTCTTGCAGATTTGGCAGCTGCTAATTGGATACAATGATTTTAAAATCCTAAAAACAAAGTTACTATTGTCTAACTTTAGTCCTGGGAACGGGACCCTTAACATTCCTTAGTCATGCTGATTGTTTACCTTCGGTTCCTCCTTATCTCACTCACATTCTGTACAATTGCTTTCTTTCTCGTCCCTTGCAGGTGTTATTTTCTCCTGTAGTAGAAATCAACTACATGAGGACTTTCTTCTAAAAAAGGTTCTCACAAGCATATTTTTCTTCTAAAAAGTCTCCCACACCGACCTGCCTCTGCCTCCCTGCCACTGGCAACAAACCCTCCCGGCAACGACCCTGAGGCTGTGTGAGCCCTTGGAGCCTTATTCTGACACCAAATATTGGAGATTTGGCTCATCCAGCCCATGCAGAGCCATGCAGCCCCATGGTGCATGAGGTTTTCCCATGCTTGGGGGGGCAACTGATGTCTGCAGGGGCTCCTTCAACACTTTATTCCCCTCCAAAAATGCCCTTCATCAAGCAGGGCATCGAACCACTGCAGGAGCTGCCTGGAGTGAGTCTTGGGGCAGCCCAAATGCAATCACCTGAGATGATGAGCAACACCAGGGCTGCACAAACCCCACTGGATGTGGTGGCAAGATCCAGCCCATGTCCATGTCCCCCTCCCCTGGCCCAGGACTGTCACCCCATGTCTCCCCATCACCCCGGCATCCTCCTCCCTGCTCTGGTCCCACCTCACATCCCACCCCAGCCCCGCCAGGATGCTGGTTGATGGTGGGGGAGTTGCTGTGATGGTAATCCGCGGCATCCTGTGTGTAACAGAGAAACAATACTGCTTTGAAGCGAGTGGGCAGATGCTCGGGGGAGAAGAAGGCAGCTATTCAGCGGTGGCAGCCGGGGCAGGCAGCTGCCCCCTCGCCTGTGCAGACCCCCACGGTGCTCGGGCTGTGTTCACCCGGGGGTCACTTTGGGGGTTCTGCCAACCCAGGGGCTCAGCAGACCCTTCCTGGGGACAGGGCCAGGATGGGACCAACATTTCAAAACTCAAGAGGTTTTGAAAAATCATCATGAAATTTAATGGTAGCATGAAATGTTGCCAAACAATGACGGATTGTCCCCTTGCTTGTCCCCCCACCCCAGTGCCCACACTAGCCCCTCAGGGGAAGCACACAAACCTGCTGTAGACCTGCCGCAGTCCCAGTGGCCCGCCTCTGCTGTGCCATGAGCCATGCCTCCCCTGGGACATTTTCTCACCCACGGCAGAGGGCATCACCCAGCTCTTTTACACCATCCTGTCTGGCTGCCTTTTCACCAGGCAGCTCCCTTCAGCCTTTTTCTGGGGGACACAGCACAGAAACCCTGCAGTGGCAGGAGGAGAAGGATGCTGGGGTTGGGGATTTGGGGCCCTTTACCAAAATAGGATGTTCCCCAGGGTTTTGGCTGCCAGGTTGTGTCGGAATTTGGGTTTTTTCCTCCAAGCCCTGGCTCTTGGAGGGCTGAGTTGCAGAGAGATTGCTGCCTTTAACAGGAACAAGTACAGGTCAGCTTCTAGCCCTGCACAAAACATGTCCTGGAGCAGCACGGAAAGGAAAAACTCAATAAAAGGAGCACTAAATAAATTTGGGTTCATTTCAGGATTTTCCCAGGGCCTCATGACCAAGCAGTCAGCGTGGTGCTGTGAGCAGAGAGTTTGCAGGCAGAGCTGCTCCACCAGCCAGGATCATTCAGTGGGTCACTGACCAGAGAAATCCCAGTGGGTTATTGAGGGGAAGATGCTCGGCACACCGTGCATCTGCCCAGACACAATGATGGGAGGCGAGAGGGCTGTCCTCCCCATCCTACCAGCCCGTGGGGTTTGCACTCCCTGTAGCCAAAATAAGGGAAGGATAACCCCCAGCCGTCCCTTGCAGCTGGGGGTGGTCCTGACACCCCCCCGACCCACGGTGTCCCACAGGGGACAGGGCATGTGGTGTTTCAGTGTCCCCTTCTGCATCCTGGGGGGACGAGGGGTCCAGCACAGAGACATGCTCCCGAGCTGGTATCAGGGCTGCGGGCAGTGTCACAGCAGCTTCCCACATCTCCTGGGACCTGTCCATCTTTAGGGACCCCCAGGAAAATGGGCACAAACAGACCTGGAGTGCTGAAGGGGTCACCCCGTGAGCAGCCAGGCAATAATCAAGAAAATCAGCATTTCAGGGTGGCTCTGCTTTTGACAGGCAAGCTGAGCTGCAAACACTTATTTTTATGAATTGCTGGCAAAGTCTGTTGGAGGAAGAGATTTGGCAAGTATTGCCCAGATGCCAAAGGCAGCACTCATCAGATTAGTCAATGAAAATAGCAACATTTATCGAAAAAAGTCTCTGTGTGGATGGATACAGGCAGCTCGGAGTGCAGGAAAAATGAACTGACCCCATTGTTAACTACAACAGAGGTTTTGCTGCCTTCGTGCCTGAAGAAATATTCTTCTAAATGTCAGCCCTTCCCCTGGCCCCCGATCTGCTCATCCCTCTGCCCGGGCGGGCAGCGTGGTCCCCGAGGTCTTGCCCTGGGCTGACCTGCAGAGGATGGGGGTCCCTCATCCCCGGGCGGGTGGTGGGATGTAGCTGCCGGCTGGCCTCATGAAGCTCCTTATCCTGAAGATTTCACCTGACCTGTCTTTGCCCGGGCTGTTTGGGCAGCAATCCCGCTGGGCCATCTGGATACGTCCCAGGAGAGCGCTGGGGATGGGTGACACGTGGCTGTTGGTCGAGTGGCCAGCCCCCAACCTCCCCACTGCCGGCAATCACCCCAGGCTGCTGCAGGCACAGGAGCCATGGCCATACACGGCACTCAGCATCATCCAGATCCACTTAATCCCATGGGGAGAGACCCCCTGGCACGGCCGGCTCATGGCAGGAGCTCGCAGAGCAGCGGCGTG